>NW_024726452.1:0-10801 GCF_018991925.1 Homarus americanus
AGCCGCATTTGGTAAAACGTTGCTCTGATCACCTAAGCGGCACGGGTGTTCCCCATTAGAGGTTCACGGTGCCATAAGCAAGTTGAACAGGCTTTGTGTGAAATATAGCAGAGTCTAGGAATGCATTTAGTGTCCTGGTGGCCCAGAGGTAGCGTTCCCGGTCGCAATTAGAAGATCGTGGGTTCGAATCCTGGTGGGGTGAGGTGTTGATTATATGAAGAAGTACGCGTGCTTAATTGGGCTAATGAAATATATATGGATCCTCGTGTTTCGAAGCTTCATTTGGTAAAACGTTGCTCTGATCACCTAAGTGGCACGGGTGGTCCCCATTAGAGGTTCACGGCGCCAAAAGCTCGTTGAACAGTCTTTGTGTGAAATATAGCAGAGTCTATGACTGCTTTTAGTGTGCTGGTGGCCCAGAGGTAGCATTCCCCGGTCACAATTATAAAATCGTGGGTTCAAATCCTGGTGGGGTGAGGTGTTGATTATATGTAGAAGTCCGCGTGCTTTATTGGGCTAATGAAATATATATGGATCCTCATGTTTCGAAGCCGCATTTGGTAAAGCGTTGCTCTGATCACCTAAGCGGCACGGGTGGTCCCCATTACAGGTTCACGGCGCCATAAGCTCGTTGAACAGGCTTTGTGTGAAACATAGCAGAGTCTAGGACTGCTTGTATTGTTCTGGTGGCCCAGAGGTAGCATTCCCCGGTCACAATTATAAGATCGTGGGTTCAAATGCTGGTGGGGTGAGGTGTTGATTATATGTAGAAGTCGAAGCCGCATTTGGTAAAGCGTTGCTCTGATCACCTAAGCGGCACGGGTGGTCCCCATTAGAGGTTCACGGCGCCTTAAGCTCGTTGAACAGGCTTTGTGTGAAATATAGGAGAGTCTAGGAATGCTTTTAGTCTCCTGGTGAGCCAGAGGTAGCGTTCCCCGGTCATAATTAGAAGATCGTGGGTTCGAATCCTGGTGGGGTGAGGTGTTGATTATATGAAGAAGTCCGCGTGCTTTATTGGGCTAATGAAATATATATGGATCCTCGTGCTTCGAAGCCGCATTTGGTAAAACGTTGCTCCGATCACCTAAGCGGCATGGGTGGTCCCCATCAGAGGTTCACGGCGCCATAAGCTCATTGAACAGGCTTTGTGTGAAATATAGCAGAGTCTAGGACTGCTTTTATTGTCCTGGTGGCCCAGAGGTAGCGTTCCCCGGTCACAGTTATAAGATCGTGGGTTCAAATCCTAGTGGGGTGAGGTGTTGATTAAATGTAGAAGTCCACGTGCTTTATTGGGCTAATGAAATATATATGGATTCTTCTTGTTTCGAAGCCGCATTTGGTAAAATGTTGGTCTGATCACCTAAGCAGCACGGGTGGTCCCCATTAGAGTTTCACGGCGCCATAAGCTCGTTGAACAGGCTATGTGTGAAATATAGCAGAGTCTAGGACTGCTTTTATTGTCCTGGTGGCCCAGAGTTAGCGTCCCCCGGTCACAATTATAAGATTGTGGGTTCAAATCCTGGTGGGGTGAGGTGTTGATTATATGTAGAAGTCCGCGTGCTTTATTGGGTTAATGAAATATATATGGATCCTCGTGTTTCGAAGCCAGATTTGGTAAAACGTTGCCCTGATCATTTAAGCGGCACGGGTGGTCCCCATTAGAGGTTCACGGCGCCATAAGCTCGTTGAACAGGCTTTGTGTGAAATATAGCAGAGTCTAAGACTGCTTTTATTGTCCTGGTGGCCCAGAGGTAGCGTCCACCGGTCACAATTATAAGATTGTTGGTTCAAATCCTGGTGGGGTGAGGTGTTGATTATATGTAGAAGTCCGCGTGCATTAATAGTCTAATGAAATATATATGGATCCTCGTGTTTCGAAGCCACATTTGGTAAAACGTTGCTCTGATCACCTAAGCGGCACGGGGGGTCCCCATTAGAGGTTCACGGCGCCATAAGCTCGTTGAACAGGCTTTGTGTGAAATATAGCAGAGTCTAGGAATGCTTTTAGTGCCCTGGTGGGCCAGATGTTGCGTTCCCCGGTCACAATTATAAGATCGTGGGTTCAAATCCTGGTGGGGTGAGGTGTTGATTATATGTAGAAGTCCGCATGCTTTATTGGGCTAATGAAATATACTTGGATCCTCGTGTTTCGAAGCCAGATTTGGTAAAACGTTGCCCTGATCACCTAAGCGGCACGGGTGGTCCCCATTAGAGGTTCATGGTGCCATAAGGTCGTTGAACAGGCTTTGTGTGAAATATAGTAGAGTCTAGGACTGCTTTTATTGTCCTGGTGGCCCAGAGGTAGCATACCCCGGTCACAATTATAAGATCGTGGGTTTGAATCCTGGTAGGGTGAGGTGTTGATTATATGTAGAACTCCGAGTGATTTATTGGGCTAATGAAATATATATGGATCCTCGTGTTTCCAAGCCGGATTTGGTAAAATGTTGCTCTGATCACCTAAGCGGCATGGGTGGTCTCCATTAGAGGTTCATGGCGCCATAAGGTCGTTGAACAGTCTTTGTGTGAAATATAGTAGAGTCTAAGACTGCTTTTATTGTCCTTGTGGCCCAGAGATAGCATACCCTGGTCACAATTATAAGATCGTGGGTTTGAATCCTGGTGGGGTGAGGTGTTGATTATATGTAGAAGTCCGCGTGCTTTATTGGGCTAATGAAATATATATGGATCCTCTTGTTTCGAAGCAGGATTTGGTAAAACGTTGCTCTGATCACCTAAGCGGTACGGGTGGTCCCCCTTAGAGGTTAACGGCGCCATAAGCTCATTGAACAGGCTTTGTGTGAAATATACAGAATGGACTGCTTTTATTGTCCTGGTGGCCCAGAGGTAGCGTTCCCCGGTCTGGTATAAGATCGTGGGTTCTCCTGTGGTGGAATTGAGGTGTTGATTATATGCTTAAGAAGTGCATTTTATTGAGCTAATTAAATATTTATGGATCCTCCTTGTTTGAGCCGCATTTGGTAAAACGTTGCTCTGGCCACCTAAAGCTGACACGGGTGTTCCCCATTAGAGGTTCACGGTGCATAAGCAAGGATTGAACAGTCTTTTGTGAAATATAGCAGAGTCTAGGACTGCTTTTAGTGCTAGTGGCCCAGAGGTAGCATTCAGTCACAATTATAAGATCATGGGTTCAAATCCTGGTGGGGTGAGGTGTTGGATTATGTGCTTAGAAGTCCGCGTGCTTTATTGGGCTAATGAAATATATATGGATCCTCATGTTTCGAAGCCGCATTTGGTAAAGCGTTGCTCTGATCACTTAAGCGGCACGGGTGGTCCCCATTAGAGGTTCACGGCGCCATAAGCTCGGTGAACAGGCTTTGTGTGAAACATAGCAGAGTCTAGGACTGCTTTTATTGTCCTGGTGGCCCAGAGGTAGCATTCCCCGGTCACAATTATAAGATCGTGGGTTCAAATGCTGGTGGGGTGAGGTGTTGATTATATGTAGAAGTCTGCGTGCTTTATTGGGCTAATGAAAAATATATGGATCCTTCTTGTTTCAAAGCCGCATTTGGTAAAATGTTGGTCTGATCACCTAAGCAGCACGGGTGGTGCCCATTAGAGTTTCACGGCGCCATAAGCTCGTTGAACAGGCTATGTGTGAAATATAGCAGAGTCTAGGACTGCTTTTATTGTCCTGGTGGCCCAGAGTTAGCGTCACCCGGTCACAATTATAAGATTGTGGGTTCAAATCCTGGTGGGGTGAGGTGTTGATTATATGTAGAAGTCCGCGTGCTTTATTGGGTTAATGAAATATATATGGATCCTCGTGTTTCGCAGCCAGATTTGGTAAAACGTTGCCCTGATCACTTAAGCGGCACGGGTGGTCCCCATTAGAGGTTCACGGCGACATAAGCTCATTGAACAGGCTTTGTGTGAAATATAGCAGAGTCTAGGACTGCTTTTATTGTCCTGGTGGCCCAGAGGTAGCGTTCCCCGGTCGCAATTAGAAGATCGTGGGTTCGAATCCTGGTGGGGTGAGGTGTTGATTATATGAAGAAGTCCGCGTGCTTAATTGGGCTTATGAAATATATATGGATCCTCGTGTTTCGAAGCTTCATTTGGTAAAACGTTGCACTGATCACCTAAGTGGCACGGGTGGTCCCCATTAGAGGTTCACGGCGCCAAAAGCTCGTTGAACAGTCTTTGTGTGAAATATAGCAGAGTCTAGGACTGCTTTTAGTGTCCTGGTGGCCCAGAAGGTAGCATTCAGTCACAATTATAAGATCGTGGGTTGAATCCTGGTGGGGTGAGGTGTTGTTGATTAAATGTAGAAGTCCGCGTGCTTTATTGCGCTAATGAAATATATATGGATCCTCATGTTTCGAAGCCGCATTTGGTTAAGCATTGCTCTGATCACCTAAGCGGCACGGGTGGTCCCAATTAGAGGTTCACGGCGCCATAAGCTCGTTGACAGGCTTTGTGTGAAATATAGCAGAGTCTAGGACTGCTTTTATTGTCCTGGTGGCCCAGAGGTAGCATTCCCCGGCCACAATTATAAGATCGTGGGTTCAAATCCTGGTGGGGTGAGGTGTTGATTATATGTAGAAGTCTGCGTGCTTTATTGGGCTAATGAAAATTATATGGATCCTCGGGTTTCGAAGCCGCATTTGGCAAAACGTTGCTCTGATCACCTAAGCGGCACGGGTGGTCCCCATTAGAGGTTCACGGCGCCATAAGCTCGTTGAACAGGCTTTGTGTGAAATATAGGAGAGTCTAGGAATGCTTTTAGTCTCCTGGTGAGCCAGAGGTAGCGTTCCTTAGTCATAATTAGAAGATCGTGGGTTCGAATCCTGGTGGGGTGAGGTGTTGATTATACGAAGAAGTCCGCGTGCTTTATTGGGCTAATGAAATATATATGGATCCTCGTGCTTCGAAGCCGCATTTGTTAAAACGTTGCTCCGATCACCTAAGCGGCATGGGTGGTCCCCATCAGAGGTTCACCGCGCCATAGGCTCGTTGAACAGGCTTTGTGTGAAATATAGCAGAGTCTAGGACTGCTTTTATTGTCCTGGTGGCCCAGAGGTAGCGTTCCCCGGTCACAATTATAAGATCGTGGGTTCAAATCCTGGTGGGGTGAGGTGTTGATTAAATGTAGAAGTCCACGTGCTTTATTGGACTAATGAAATATATATGGATCCTTCTTGTTTCGAAGCGGCATTTGGTAAAATGTTGGTCTGATCACCTAAGCAGCACGGGTGGTCCCCATTAGAGTTTCACGGCGCCATAAGCTCGTTGAACAGGCTATGTGTGAAATATAGCAGAGTCTAGGACTGCTTTTATTGTCCTGGTGGCCCAGAGTTAGCGTCCCCCGGTCACAATTATAAGATTGTGGGTTCAAATCCTGGTGGGATGAGGTGTTGATTATATGTAGAAGTCCGCGTGCTTTATTGGGTTAATGAAATATATATGGATCCTCGTGTTTCGAAGCCAGATTTGGTAAAACGTTGCCCTGATCACTTAAGCGGCACGGGTGGTCCCCATTAGAGGTTCACGGCGCCATAAGCTCGTTGAACAGGCTTTGTGTGAAATATAGCAGAGTCTAGGACTGCTTTTATTGTCCTGGTGGCCCAGAGGTAGCGTCCCCCGGTCACAATTATAAGATTGTTGGTTCAAATCCTGGTGGGGTGAGGTGTTGATTATATGTAGAAGTCCGCGTGCATTAATGGTCTAATGAAATATATATGGATCCTCGGGTTTCGAAGCCACATTTGGTAAAACGTTGCTCTGATCACCTAAGCGGCACGGGGGGTCCCCATTAGAGGTTCACGGCGCCATAAGCTCGTTGAACAGGCTTTGTGTGAAATATAGCAGAGTCTAGGAATGCTTTTAGTGTCCTGGTGGGCCAGATGTAGCGTTCCCCGGTCACAATTATAAGATCGTGGGTTCAAATCCTGGTGGGGTGAGGTGTTGATTATATGTAGAAGTCCGCATGCTTTATTGGGCTAATGAAATATACATGGATCCTCGTGTTTCGAAGCCAGTTTTGGTAAAACGTTGCCCTGATCACCTAAGCGGCACGGGTGGTCCCAATTAGAGGTTCATGGTGCCATAAGGTCGTTGAACAGGCTTTGTGTGAAATATAGCAGAGTCTAGGACTGCTTTTGTTGTCCTAGTGGCCCAGAGGTAGCGTTTCCTGGTCACAATTATAAGATCGTGGGTTCAAATCCTGGTAGGGTGAGGTGTTGATTATATGTAAAAGTCCACGTGCTTTATTGGGCTAATGAAATATATATGGATCCTCGTGTTTCGAAACCGGATTTGGTAAAACGTTGCTCTGATCACCTAAGCGGCACTGGTGGTCCCCATTAGAGGTTCATGGCGCCATAAGGTCGTTGAACAGGCTTTGTGTGAAATATAGTAGAGTCTAGGACTGCTTTTCTTGTCCTGGTGGCCCAGAGGTAGCGTTCCCCGGTCACAATTATTAGATCGTGGCTTCAAATCCTGGTGGGGTGAGGCTTTGATTATATGTAGAAGTCTGCGTGCTTTATTGGGCTAATGAAATATTTATGGATCCTCGGGTTTCGAAGCCGCATTTGGTTAAACGTTGCTCTGATCACCTAAGCGGCACGGGTGGTCCCCTATAGTGGTTCATAGCGCCATAAGCTCGTTGAACAGGCTTTGTGTGAAATATAGTAGAGTCTAGAACTGCTTTTATTGTCGTGGTGGCCCAGAAGTAGCATACCCCGGTCACAATTATAAGATCGTGGGTTTGAACCCTGGTGGGGTGAGGTGTTGATTATATGTAGAAGTCCGCGTACTTTATTGGGCTAATGAAATATATATGGATCCTTCTTGTTTTGAAGCCGCATTTAGTAAAACGTTCGTCTGATCACCTAAGCGGCACGGGTGGTCCCCATTAGAGGTTCATGGCGCCATAAGCTCGTTGAACAGGCTTTGTGTGTAATATAGCAGAGTCTAGGACTGCTCTTAGTGTCTTGGTGGCCCAGAGGTGGCGTTCCCCGGTCACAATTAGAAGATCTTGGGTTCGAATCCTGGTGGGGTGTGTTGTTGATTATATGAAGAAGTGAGCGTGCTTTATTGGGCTAATGAAATATATATGGATCCTCGTGTTTCGAAGCCGCATTTGGTAAAACGTTGCTCTAATCACCTAAACGGCATGGGTGGTCCCCATTAGAGGTTCACGGCGCCATAAGCTCATTGAACAGGCTTTGTGTGAAATATAGCAGTGTCTAGGACTGCTTTTATTGTCCTGGTGGCCCAGCGGTAGCGTTCCCCGGTCACAATTATAAGATCGTTGGTTCAAATCCTGGTGGGGTGAGGTGTTGATTACATGTAGAAGTCCGCGTGCTTTACTGGTCTAATGAAATATATATGGATCCTCGGGTTTCGAAGCCACATTTGGTAAAACGTTGCTCTGATCACCTAAGCGGCACGGGTGGTCCCCATTAGAGGTTCACGGCGCCATAAGCTCGTTGATCAGGCTTTGTGTGAAACATAGCAGAGTCTAGGACTGCTTTTATTGTCCTGGTGGCCCAGAGGTAGCATTCCCCGATCACAATTATAAGATCGTGGGTTCAAATGCTGGTGGGGTGAGGTGTTGATTATATGTAGAAGTCTGCGTGCTTTATTGGGCTAATGAAAAATATATGGATCCTCGGGTTTCGAAGCCGCATTTGGTAAAACGTTGCTCTGATTACCTAAGCGGCACGGGTGGTCCCCATTAGAGGTTCACGGCGCCATAAGCTCGTTGAACAGGCTTTGTGTGAAATATAGGAGAGTCTAGGAATGCTTTTAGTCTCTTGGTGAGCCAGAGGTAGCGTTCCCCGGTCATAATTAGAAGATCGTGGGTTCGAATCCTGGTGGGGTGAGGTGTTGATTATATGAAGAAGTCCACGTGCTTTATTGGGCTAATGAAATATATATGGATCCTTCTTGTTTCGAAGCCGCATTTGGTAAAATGTTGGTCTGATCACCTAAGCAGCACGGGTGGTGCCCATCAAGGAGGTTCACCGGCGCCATAAGCTCGTTGAACAGGTTTTAGTGAAATATAGCAGGAGTCTAGGACTGCTTTTATTGTATAATTGGCCCAGAGTGGCGTTCCCCAGTCACAATTACTCAAGATCGTGGGTTCGAATCCTGGTGGGGTGAGGTGTTGATTATATGAAGAAGTCCGCGTGCTTTATTGGGCTAATGAAATATATATGGATCCTCGTGTTTCGAAGCCGCATTTGGTGAAATGTTGGTCTGATCAGCTAAGCGGCACGGGTGGTCCCCATTAGAGTTTCGCGGCGCCATAAGCTCGTTTAACAGGCTTTGTGTGAAATATAGCAGAGTCTAGGACTGCTTTTATTGTCCTGGTGGCCCAGAGGTAGCGTTCCCCGGTCACAATTATAAGATCGTGGGTTCAAATCCTGGTGGGGTGAGGTGTTGATTAAATGTAGAAGTCCACGTGCTTTATTGGGCTAACGAAATATATATGGATCCTTCTTGTTTCGAAGCCGCATTTGGTAAAATGTTGGTCTGATCACCTAAGCAGCACGGTTGGTCCCCATTAGAGTTTCACGGCGCCATAAGCTCGTTGAACAGGCTATGTGTGAAATATAGCAGAGTCTAGGACTGCTTTTATTGTCCTGGTGGCCCAGAGTTAGCGTCCCCCGGTCACAATTATAAGATTGTGGGTTCAAATCCTGGTGGGGTGAGGTGTTGATTATATGTAGAAGTCCGCGTGCTTTATTGGGTTAATGAAATATATATGGATCCTCGTGTTTTGAAGCCAGATTTGGTAAAACGTTGCCCTGATCATTTAAGCGGCACGGGTGGTCCCCATTAGAGGTTCACGGCGCCATAAGCTCGTTGAACAGGCTTTGTGTGAAATATAGCAGAGTCTAGGACTGCTTTTATTGTCCTGGTGGCCCAGAGGTAGCATCCCCCGGTCACAATTATAAGATTGTTGGTTCAAATCCTTGTGGGTTGAGGTGTTGATTATATGTAGAAGTCCGCGTGCTTTATTGGGTTAATGAAATATATATGGATCCTCGTGTTTCGAAGCCAGATTTGGTAAAACGTTGCCCTGATCACCTAAGCGGCACGGGTGGTCCCCATTAGAGGTTCATGGCGCCATAAGGTCGTTGAACAGGCTTTGTGTGAAATATAGTAGAGTCTAGGACTGCTTTTATTGTCCTGGTAGCCCAGAAGGTAGCACTATCCAGTCTAATTATAAGATAAATGGGTTTGTGAATCCTGGTGGTGAGTGTTGATTATATGTGAGAAGTCATGGGTAAGAAACGTTGCTCTGATCACCTAAGTGGCACTTGGGTGGGCCTTCGATAGAGGTTCACGGCGCCATAAGCTTCGTTAAACAGGCTTTGTGTGAAATATAGCAGAGTCTAGGACTGCTTTTTATTGTCCTAGTATTTGAAGGTAGCGTTTCCTGGTCACGATTATAAGATGCGTGGGTTCAAATCCTGGTAGGGTGAGGTGTTGATTATATGTAAAAGTCCACGTGCTTTATTGGGCTAATGAAATATATATGGATCCTCATGTTTCGAAACCGGATTTGGTAAAACGTTGCTCTGATCACCTAAGCGGCACTGGTGGTCCCCATTAGAGGTTCATGGCGCCATAAGGTCGTTGAACAGACTTTGTGTGAAATATAGTAGAGTCTAGGAATGCTTTTCTTGTCCTGGTGGCCCAGAGGTAGCGTTCCCCGGTCACAATTATAAGATCGTGGCTTCAAATCCTGGTGAAATTGAGCTTTTGATTATATGTAAGAAGTCTGCTTTGTTAGGCTAATGAAATGTTATGGATCTCGGTTTTCGAAGCCGCATTTTGGTTAAACGTTGCTCCGATCACGTAAGCGGCACGGGTGGTCCCCATTAGAGGTTCATGGCGCTATAAGGTCGTTGAACAGGCTTTGTGTGAAATATAGTAGAGTCTAGAACTGCTTTTATTGTCGTAGTGGCCCAGAGGTACCATACCCCGGTCACAATTATAAGATCGTGGGTTTGAACCCTGGTGGGGTGAGGTGTTGATTATATGAAGAAGTCCGCGTGCTTTATTGGGCTAATGAAATATATATGGATCCTTCTTGTTTCGAAGCCGCATTTGGTAAAACGTTGGTCTGATCACCTAAGCGGCACGGGTGGTCCCCATTAGAGGTTCATGGCGCCATAAGCTCGTTGAACAGGCTTTGTGTGTAATATAGCAGAGTCTAGGACTGCTCTTAGTGTCCTGGTGGCCCAGAGGTAGCGTTCCCCGGTCACAATTAGAAGATCTTGGGTTCGAATCCTGGTGTGGTGTGTTGTTGATTATATGAAGAAGTGAGCGTGCTTTATTGGGCTAATGAAATATATATGGATCCTCGTGTTTCGAAGCCGCATTTGGTAAAACGTTGCTCTAATCACCTAAACAGCATGGGTGGTCCCCATTAGAGGTTCACGGCGCCATAAGCTCATTGAACAGGCTTTGTGTGAAATATAGCAGAGTCTAGGACTGCATTTATTGTCCTGGTGGCCCAGCGGTAGCGTTCCCCGGTCACAATTATAAGATCATTGGTTCAAATCCTGGTGGGGTGAGGTGTTGATTACATGTAGAAGTCCGCGTGCTTTAATGGTCTAATGAAATATATATGGATCCTCAGGTTTCGAAGCCACATTTGGTAAAACGTTGCTCTGATCACCTAAGCGGCACGGGTGGTCCCCATTAGAGGTTCACGGCGCCATAAGCTCGTTGAACAGGCTTTGTGTGAAACATAGCAGAGTCTAGGACTGCTTTTATTGTCCTGGTGGCCCAGAGGTAGCATTCCCCGGTCACAATTATA
>NW_024726453.1:0-17661 GCF_018991925.1 Homarus americanus
GTCCCCTAATCAAGTATAGAAAATCCCCTCATCGAGTATAACATATCCCCTGATCGAGTATAAAAAAGTACTCTGGTCGAGTATAACAAAGTCCCCTGATCGATTATAACAAAGTCCCCTGGTCGAGTATAACAAAGTCCCCTGATCGAGTATAACAAAGTCCCTGATCAAGTATAATAAAGTCCCCTGGTCCAATATAACAAAGACCCTGACCGAGTATAACATATCCCCTCATCGAGTATAGCGTCTCCTGGCGCAGTATAACGAAGTCCGCAGATCGAGCATAACAAAGTCCCCTGATCGATTATAACAAAGTCCCCTGGTCGAGTATAACAAAGGGCCCTCATCGAGTAAGACAAAGTCCCTTGATCGAGTATTACAAAGTCCCCTGATCCTAGTATAACAAAGCCCACTGGACGAGTATAACAAAGAACCCTGAACCGAGTATAACAAAGTCCCCTGATCTAGGATAACAAAGGCCCCTGATCGAGTATTAGAAAGACTCCTTATCGAGTATAACAAAGTCCGGTGATCGAGTATAACAAAGGCCCCTGGTCGAGTATAAAAAAGTCCCCAGAACGAGTACAACAAAAGTCCCCTGATCGAGTATAACAAAGTCCCCTGATCGAGCATAAAAAAGTCCCCTGGCCCAGTATAACAAAGTCCCCATATCGAGTATAACAAAGTCCCCTGATCGATTATATCAAAGTCCCCTGGTCGAGTATAGCAAAGGGCTCTGATCGAGTAAGACAAAGTCCCCTGATCGAGTATAACAAATTCCTCTTATCGAGTATAACAAAGTCCCCTTATCGAGTATAATAAAGTCCCCTGACCGAGTATAACAAAGGCCCCTGGTCGAGTATAACAAAGTCCCCTGATCGAGGATAACAAAAGTCCCCTGATCGAGTATAACAAAGTCCCCTGATCGGGTATAAAAAAGTCCCCTGGTCCTGTATAACAAAGTCCCCTGATCGAGTATAACAAAGGACCCTGGACGAGTATAACAAAGTCCCCTGATCGAGTATAACAAAAGTCCCTTGATCGAGTATAACAAAGTCCCTTGGTCGAGTATAACAAAGTTTTCTTATCGAGTATAACAAAGGCCCCTGGTCGAGTATAACAAAGTCCTCTGATCGAGTATAACAAAATTCCCCTGATCGAGTAAAACAAAGTCCCCTAATCAAGTATAGAAAATGCCCTCATCGAGTATAACATATCCCCTGATCGAGTATAAAAAAGTCCTCTGGTCGAGTATAACAAAGTCCCCTGATCGAGTATAACAAAGTCCCCTGGTCGAGTATTACTAAGTCCCCTGATCGAGGATAACCAAAACCCCTCATCGAGTATATCAAAGTCCCATGATTGAGTATATCAAAGTCCCCTGATCGAGTATAACAAAGTCCTCTGGTTGAGTATAACAAAGTCCCCTGATCGAGTATAACATATCCCCTGATCGCGTATAACAAAATTCCCCTGGTTCGAGTATGACAAAGTCCCCTGATTAATTTTAAATAAGTCCCCTGGTTGAGTATAACAAAGTTCCCTGGTCGAGTATAACAAAGTCCCCTTGTCGAGTATAACAAAGCCCCCTCATCGAGTATAACAAAGGCCCCTAATCGAGCATAACAAAGTCCCCTGATTGAGTATAACAAAGTACCTATATCGAGTATAACAAAGTCGTCTTGTTGAGTATAACAAAGTCCCCTGATCGAATATAACATATCCCCTGATCGAGTATAACATAATTACCCTGATCGAGTATGACAAAGTCCCATGATTAATTTTAAAAAAGTCCCCTGGTTGAGTATAACAAAATTCCCTGATCGAGTATAACAAAGTCCCCTGGTCGAGTATAACAAAGCCCCCTCTTCGAGTATAACAAAGTCCCCTTATCGAGTATAACAAAGTCCTCTTTTTGAGTATAACAAAGTCCCCTGATCGAGTATAACATATCCCCTGATCGAGTATAACAAAATTCCCCTGATCGAGTATGACAAAGTCCCATGATTAATTTAAAAAAAGTCCCCTGGTTGAGAATAACAAAGTTCCCTGATCGAGTATAACAAAGCCGCCTAATCGAGTATAACAAAGTCCCCTGGTCGAGTATAACTTAGTCCCCTGTTTGAGTCTAACAAAATCTGGTGATCGAGTATAACAAAGGCCCCTCGTCGAGTATAACAAAGTCCCCTGATCGAGTATAACAAAGCCCCCTGGACGAGTATAACAAAATCCCCTGATCGAGTATAACAAAGTCCCTGATCGAGTATAACAAAGTCCCCTGATCGATTATAACAAAGTCCCCTGGTCGAGTATAACAAAGTCCATTGGTCAAGTATAAAAAAGTCCCCTGGTCGAGTATAACAAAGTCCCCAGATCGAGTATAACAAAGGCCCCTCATCGAGTATTACAAAGTCCATTGGCTAAGTATAGAAAAGTCCCCTTGTCGAGTATAACAAAGTCCTTGATCGAGTATAACAAAGTCCCCTCATCGAGTATAACAAAGCCCCCTGGACGAGTACAACAAAGTCCCCTGATCGAGTTTAACAAAGTCCCTGATCGAGTATAATAAAGTCCCCTGGTCCAATATAACAAAGACCCTGATCGAGTATAACATATCCCCTCATCCAGTATAACAACGTCTCCTGGCGCAGTATAACAAAGTCAACAGATCGAACAAAACAAAGTCCCCTGATCAATTATAACAATGTCCCCTGGTCGAGTATAACAAAGGGCCCTCATCGAGTAGGACAAAGTCCCTTGTTCGAGTATAACAAAGTCCCCTGATCCTAGTATAACAAAGCCCACTGGACGAGTATAATAAAGACCCCTGAACCGAGTATAACAAAGTCCCCTGATCTAGGATAACAAAGGCCCCTGATCGAGTATTAGAAAGGTCCCTCATAGAGTATAACAAAGTCACCTGCTCAAGTATAACAAATTCCCCTTATCGAGTATAACAAATTCACCTTATCGAGTATTACAAAGACTCCTTATCGAGTATAACAAAGTCCGGTGATCGAGTATAACAGAGGCCCCTGGTCGAGTATAAAAAAGTCCCCAGATCGAGTATAACAAAAGTCCCCTCATCGAGTATAACAAAGTCCCCTGATCGAGTATAAAAAAGTCCCCTGGCCCAGTATAACAAAGTCCCCATATCGAGTATAACAAAGTCCCCTGATCCATTATATCAAAGTCCCCTGGTCGAGTATAGCAAAGGGCTCTGATCGAGTAAGACAAAGTCCCCTGATCGAGTATAACAAATTCCTCTTATCGAGAATAACAAAGTCCCCTTATCGAGTATAACATAGTCCCCTGATCGAGTATAATAAAGGCCCCTGGTCGAGTATAACAAAGTCCCCTGATCGAGGATAACAGAAGTCCCCTGATCGAGTATAACAAAGTCCCCTGATCGGGTATAAAAAAGTCCCCTGGTCCAGTATAACAAAGTCCCCTGATCGATTATAACAAAGGACCCTGAACGAGTATAGCTAAGTTGCCTGATCGAGTATAACAAAAGTCCCTTGATCGAGTATAACAAAGTCCCTTGGTCGAGTATAACAAAGTTTTCTTATCGAGTATAACAAAGGCCCCTGGTCGAGTATAACAAAGTCCTCTCATCGAATATAACAAAATTCCCCTGATCGAGTATAACAAAGTACCCTAATCAAGTATAGAAAATCCCCTCATCGAGTATAACATATCCCCTGATCGAGTATAAAAAAGTCCTCTGGTCGAGTATAACAAAGTCCCCTGATCGAGTATAACAAAGTCCCCTAGTCGAGTATAACAAAGTCCCCTGATCGAGGATAACCAAAACCCCTCATCGAGTATAACAAAGTCCCATGATTGAGTATAACAAAGTCCCCTGATTAATTTTAAAAAAGTCCCCTGGTGGAGTATAACAAAGTTCCCTGATCGAGTATAACAAAGTCCCCTTGTCGAGTATAACAAAGCCCCCTCATCGAGTATAACAAAGGCCCCTAATCGAGCATAACAAAGTCCCCTGATTGAGTATAACAAAGTCCCCTTATCGAGTATAACAAAATTCCCCTGATCGAGTATGACAAAGTCCCATGATTAATTTTAAAAAAGTCCCCTGGTTGAGTATAACAAAGTTCCCTGATCGAGTATAACAAAGTCCCCTGGTCGAGTATAACAAAGCCCCCTCATCGAGTATAACAAAGGCCCCTAATCGAGTATAACAAAGTCCACTGATCGAGTATAACATATCCCCTGATCGAGTATAACAAAGTCCTCTGGTCAAGTATAAAAAAGTCCCCTGATCGAGTATAACATATCCCCTGATCGAGTATAACAAAGTCTCCAGGCCCAGTATAACAAAGTCCCCAGATCGAGCATAACAAAGTCCCCTGATCGATTATAACAAAGTCACCCGACCGAGTATAAGAAAGGCCTCTGGTCGAGTATAACAAAGTTCCCTGGTCGATAATAACAAAGTCCCCTGATCCTAATATAACAAAGCCCCCTGGACGAGTATAACAAAGTCCCCTGGTCCAGTATAACAAAGTCCCCTGATCGAGTATAACAACGTTTCCTGACCCAGTATAACAAAGTCCCTAGATCGAGCATAACAAAGCCCCCTGGACGAGTATAACAAAGTCCCCTGATCGAGTATAACAAAGTCCCAGATCGAGTATAACAAAGTTTCCTGGACCAATATAACAAAGACCCTGGTCGAGTATATCATATCCCCTCATAGAGTATAACAACGTCTCCTGGCGCAGTATAACAAAGTCCCCAGATCGAACAAAACGAAGTCCCCTGATCGATTATAACAAAGTCCCCTGGTCGAGTATAACAAAGTCCATTGGTCAAGTATAAAAAAGTCCCCTGATCGAGTATAACAAAGTCCCCAGATCGAGTATAACAAAGGCCCCTCATCGAGTATAACAAATTCCATTGGTCAAGTATATAAAAGTCCCCTTGTCGAGTATAACAAAGTCCTTGATCGAGTATAACAAAGTCCCCTGATCGAGTATAACAAAGCCCAGTGCACGAGTATAACAAAGTCCCCTGATCGAGTATAACAAAGTCCCCTGGTCCAATCTAACAAAGACCCTGATCGAGTATAACATATCCCCTCATCGAATATAACAACGTCTCCTGGCGCAGTATAACAAAGTCCCCAGATCGAACAAAACAAAGTCCCCTGATCAATTATAACAATGTCCCCTGGTCGAGTATAACAAAGGGCCCTCATCGAGTAAGACAAAGTCCCTTGATCGAGTATAACAAAGTCCCCTGATCCTAGTATAACAAAGCCCACTGGACGAGTATAACAAAGACCCCTGAACCGAGTATAACAAAGTCCCCTTATCTAGTATAACAAAGGCCCCTGATCGAGTATAAGAAAGGCCCCTCATCGAGTATAACAAAGTCACCTGATCGAGTATAACTAAGCCGCCTAATCGAGTATAACAAAGTCCCCTGGTCGAGTATAACAAAGTCCCCTGTTCGAGTCTAACAAAGTCCCCTTATCGAGTATAGCAAATTCCCCTTATCGAGTATTACAAAGACCCCTTATCGAGTATAACAAAGTCCGGTGATCGAGTATAACAAAGGCCCCTGATCGAGTATAACAAAAGTTCCCTGATCGTGTATAACAAAGTCCCCTGATCGAGTATAAAAAAGTCCCCTGGCCCGGTATAACAAAGTCCCCATATCGAGTATAACAAAGACCCCTTATCGAGTATAACAAAGTCCGGTGATCGAGTATAGCAAAGGGCCCTGATCGAGTAAGACAAGTCCCCTGATCGAGTATAACAAAGTCCCCTGATCGAGTACAACAAAGCCCCCTGGACGAGTATAACAAAGTCCCCTGATCGAGTATAACAAAGTCCCCTGATCGAGTATAACAAAGTTCCAAAGTTCCCTGGCCAAGTATAACAAAGTCCCCTGATCGAGTATAACACAGTCTCCTGGCCCAGTATAACAAAGTCCCCAGATCGAGCATAACAAAGTCCCCTGATTGATTATAACAAAGTCCCTGACCGAGTATAACAAAGTCCCCTGGTCGAGAATAACAAAGTTCCCTGATACTAGAATAACAAAGTCCCCTGATCGAGTAAAAAAAGTCCCCTGGCCAAGTATAACAAAGTCCCCATATCAAGCATAGCAAAGTCCCCTGATCGATTATAACAAAGTCCCCTGGTTGAGTATAGCAAAGGGCCCTGATCGAGTAAGACAAAGTCCCCTGATCGAGTATAACAAATTCCTCTTATCGAGTATAAAAAAGTCCCCTGATCGAGTATAACAAAGGCCCCTGGTCGAGTATAACAAAGTCCTCTGATCGAGTAAGACAAAGTCCCCTGATCGAGTATAACAAAGTCCCCTGATCCTAGTATAACAAAGCCCACTGGACGAGTATAACAAAGAACCCTGAACCGAGTATAACAAAGTCCCCTGATCTAGGATAACAAAGGCCCCTGATCGAGTATTAGAAAGGCCCCTCATAGAGTATAACAAAGTCACCTGATCGATTATAACAAAGTCCCCTTATCGAGTATAACAAATTCCCCTTATCGAGTATTACAAAGACTCCTTATCGAGTATAACAAAGTCCGGTGATCGAGTATAACAAAGGCCCCTGGTCGAGTATAAAAAAGTCCCCAGATCGAGTATAACAAAAGTCCCCTGATCGAGTATAACAAAATCCCCTGATCGAGTATAAAAAAGTCCCCTGACCCAGTTTAACAAAGTCCCCATATCGAGTATAACAAAGTCCCCTGATCGTTTATATCAAAGTCCCCTGGTCGAGTATAGCAAAGGGCTCTGATCGAGTAAGACAAAGTCCCCTGATCGAGTATAACAAATTCCTCATATCGAGTATAACAAAGTCCCCTTATCGAGTATAACAAAGTCCCCTGATCGAGTATAACAAAGGCCCCTGGTCGAGTATAACAAAGTCCCCTGATCGAGGATAAGAGAAGTCCCCTGATCGAGTATAACAAAGTCCCCTGATCGGGTATAAAAAAGTCCCCTGGTCCAGTATAACAAAGTCCCCTGATCGAGTATAACAAAGTCCCCTGGTCGAGTATAACAAAGTCCCCTGATCGAGGATAACCAAAACCCCTCATCGAGTATAACAAAGTCCCATGATTGAGTATAACAAAATCCCCTGATCGAGTATAACAAAGTCCTCTGGTTGAGTATAACAAAGTCCCCTGATCGAGTATAACATATCCCCTGATCGCGTATAACAAAATTCCCCTGGTTCGAGTATGACAAAGTCCCCTGATTAATTTTAAAAAAGTCCCCTGGTTGAATATAACAAAGTTCCCTGATCGAGTATAACAAAGTCCCCTTGTCGAGTATAACAAAGCCCCCTCATCGAGTATAACAAAGGCCCCTAATCGAGCATAACAAAGTCCCCTGATTGAGTATAACAAAGTCCCCTTATCGAGTATAACAAAGTCCTCTTGTTGAGTATAACAAGGTCCCCTGATCGAGTATAACATATCCCCTGATCGAGTATAACAAAATTCCCCTGATCGAGTATGACAAAGTCCCATGATTAATTTTAAAAAAGTCCCCTGGTTGAGTATAACAAAGTTCCCTGATCGAGTATAACAAAGTCCCCTGGTCGAGTATAACAAAGCCCCCTCATCGAGTATAACAAATGCCCCTAATCGAGTATAACAAAGTCCACTGATCGAGTATAACATATCCCCTGATCGAGTATAACAAAGTCCTCTGGTCAAGTATAAAAAAGTCCCCTGATCGAGTATAACATATCCCCTGATCGAGTATAACAAAGTCTCCTGGCCCAGTATAAGAAAGTCCCCAGATCGAGCATAACAATCTCCCCTTATCGATTATAACAAACTCACCCGACCGAGTATAAGAAAGGCCTCTGGTCGAGTATAACAAAGTCCCCTGGTCGATAATAACAAAGTCCCCTGATCCTAATATAACAAAGCCCCCTGGACGAGTATAACAAAGTCCCCTGGTCCAGTATAACAAAGTCCCCAGATCGAGCATAACAAAGTCCCCTGATTGATTATAACAAAGTCCCTGACCGAGTATAACAAAGTCCCCTGGTCGAGAATAAAAAAGTTCCCTGATACTAGTATAACAAAGTCCCCTGATCGAGTAAAAATAGTCCCCTGGCCAAGTATAACAATGTCCCGATATCGAGCATAGCAAAGTCCCCTGATCGATTATAACAAAGTCCCCTGGTTGAGTATAGCAAAGGGCCCTGATCGAGAAATACAAAGTCCCCTGATCGAGTATAACAAATTCCTCTTATCGAGTATAAAAAAGTCCCCTGATCGAGTATAACAAAGGCCCCTGGTCGAGTATAACAAAGTCCCCTGATCGAGTATAACCAAAGTCCCCTGATCGAGTATAACAAAGCCCCCTCATCGGGTATAAAAAAGTCCCCTGGTCCAGTATAACAAAGTCCCCTGATCGATTATAACAAAGTTCCCTGGTCGAGTATAGCAAAGGGCCCTGATCGAGTAGGACAAAGTCCCCTGATCGAGTATTACACAGTCCCCTGATCGTGTATAAAAAAGCCCCCTCGACGAGTATAACAAAGTCTCCTGATCGAGTATAACAAATTCCCCTGGTCGAGTATAACAAAGTCTCCTGATCGAGTATAACAAAGTCCCCTGGTCGAGTATAACAAAATCCCCTGATCGAGGATTATCAAAACCCCTCATCGAGTATAACAAAGTCCCATGATTGAGTATAACAAAGTCCAATGATCGAGTATAACAAAGTCCTCTGGTTGAGTATAACAAAGTCCCCTGATCGAGTATAACATATCCCCTGATCGCGTATAACAAAATTCCCCTGATCGAGTATGACAAAGCCCCTGATTAATTTTAAAAAAGTCCCCTGGTTGAGTATAACAAAGTTCCCTGATCGAGTATAACAAAGTCCCCTGGTCGAGTATAACAAAGCCCCCTCATAGAGTATAACAAAGGCCCCTAATCGAGTATAACAAAGTCCACTGATCGAGTATAACATATCCTCTGATCGAGTAAAACAAAGTCCTCTGGTCAAGTATAAAAAAGTCCCCTGATCGAGTATAACATATCCCCTGATCGAGTATAACAAAGAATCCAGGCCCAGTATAACAAATTCCCCAGATCGAGCATAACAAAGTCCCCTGATCGATTATAACAAAGTCACCCAGACCGAGTATAACAAAGGCCTCTGGTCGAGTATAACAAAGTCCCCTTGTCGAGAATAACAAAGTCCGCTGATCGTAATATAACAAAGCCCCCTGGACGAGTATAACAAAGTCCCCTGGTCCAGTATAACAAAGTCCCCTGATCGAGTATAACATATCCCCTGATCGAGTATAACAACGTTTCCTGACCCACTATAAGAAAGTCCCTAGATCGAGCATAACAAAGCCCCCTGGACGAGTATAACAAAGTCCCCTCATCGAGTATAACAAAGTCTCCTGGTCCAGTATAACAAAGTCCCCTGATCGAGTATAACATATCCCCTCATCAAGGATAACAACGTCTCCTGGCGCAGTATAACAAAGTCCCCAGATGAAGCATAACAAAGTCCCCTGATCGATTATAACAAAGTCCCCTGGTGGAGTATAACAAAGGGCCATCATCGAGTAAGACAAAGTCCCCTGATCGAGTATAACAAAGTCCCCTGATCCTAGTATAACAAAGCCCAATGGACGAGTATAACAAAGACCCCTGAACCGAGCATAACAAAGTCCCCTGATCGAGTATAACATATCCCCTGATCGAGTATAACAAAGTCCCCTAATCGAGTATATTAAAAGCCCCTCATCGAGTATAGCAAAGTCCATTGGTCAAATATAGGAAAGTCCACTGATCGAGTATGACAATGTCCCCTGATTAATTATAAAAAAGTCACCTTGTCGAGTATAACAAAGTCCCCTGATTGAGTATAACAAAGTCCTCTGATCGAGTATAACAAAGCCCCCTAGACGAATATAACAAAGTCCCCGGACCGAGTATAACAAAGGCCTCTGGTCGAGTATAACAAAGTCCCCTGGTCGAGAATAACAAAGTCCCCTGATCTAAGTATAACAAAGCCCCCTTATCGAGTATAACAAATTCCCCTTATCGAGTACAACAAAGTCCCCTTATCGAGTATAACAAAGTCCGCTGATCGAGTATAAAAATGTCCCCTCGCCCAGTATAACAAAGTCCCCATATCGAGCATAACAAAGTCCCTTGATCGATTATAACAAAGTCCCCTGGTCGAGTATAACAAAGCCCCCTGGACGAGTATAACAAAGTCCCCTGATCGAGTATAACAAAAGTCCCGTGATCGAGTATAACAAAGTCCCCTAATCGAGTATAACAAATGTCCCGTGATCGAGTATAACAAAGTCCCCTGATCGAGTATAACATATCCCCTCATCGAGTATAACAAAGTCTCCTGGCCCAGTATAACAAAGCCCCAGATCGAGCATAACAAAGTCCCCTGATAGATTATAACATAATCCCGGACCGAGGATAACAAAGGCCTCTGGTCGAGTATAACAAAGTCCCCTGGTCGAGAATAACAAAGTCCTCTGATACTAGTATAACAAAGTCCCCTAACCGAGTATACAAAAAGTCCTCTGGCCCAGTATAACAAAGTCCCTTGATCGAGTATAACAAAGTCCCCTTATCGATTAAAACAAAGTCCCCTTGTCGAGTATAGCAAAGGGTCCTGATCGAGTAAGACAATTTATCCCTGATCGAGTATAATAAAGTCCCCTGACTGAGTATAACAAAGCAACCTGGACGTGTATAAAAAAGTCCCCTGACAGAGTATAACAAAGTTCTCTGCTCGAGTATAACAAAGTCCCCGGATCGAGTATAACAAAGTCCCCTGGTCGAGTATAACAAAGTCCCCTCATCGAGTATAACAAAAGCCCCTCATCGAGTATAGCAAAAGTCCATTGGTCAAATATAGGAAAGTCCACTGATCATGACAAAGTCCCCTGATTGAGTATAACAATCAAGTATAACAAAGTCCTCTGGTTGAGTATAACAAAGTCCCTGATCGAGTATAAAAAGTCCCCTCGGATCGCATATAACAAAGTCCCCCTTGGTCGAATATATAACAAAGTCCCCTGATCGAGTATAACAAAGGCCCCTCATTGAGTATAACAAAGTCCATTGGTCAAGTATAAAAAAGTCCCCTCAGTCGAGTATAACAAAGTCCTCTGGTTGAGTATAAAAAGTCCCCTGATGGAGTATAACAAAGTCCCCTGCTCGAGTATAACAAAGTCCCCAGATCGAGTATAACAAAGGCCCCTCATCGAGTATAACAAAGCCTCCTCATCGAGTATAACAAAGTCCCCTGATCGAGTATAACAAAGTCCCTTGATCGAGTATAACAAAGTCTCCTGGTCGAGTATAGCAAAGTCCCCTGATTGAGTATAACAAAGTCCCCTGATCGAGTATAACAAAGTGTTCTGGTTGAGAATAACAAAGTCCCTGATCGAGTATAAAAAAGTTCTCTGATCGCATATAACAAAGTCCCCTGGTCGAGTATAACAAAGTCCCATGGTCGAGTATAACAAAGGCCCCTCATTGAGTATAACAAAGTCCATTGGTCAAGTATAAAAAAGTCCACTGGTCGAGTATAACAAAGTCCCCTGATCGAGAATAACAAAGTCCTCTGGTCGAGTATAAAAAAGTCCCCTGATGGAGTATAACAAAGTCCCCTGATCGAGTATAACAAAGTCCCCAGATCGAGTATAACAAAGGCCCCTCATCGAGTATAACAAAGTCCATTGGTCAAGTATAAAAAGGTCCCCTGGTCGAATAAAACAAAGTCCCCTGATCGAGTATAACAAAGTCCCCTGGTCGAGTATAGCAAAGTCCCCTCATCGAGTATAAAAAAGCCTCCACATCGAGTATAACAAAGTCTCCTGATCGAGTATAACACTGCCCCCTGCTCGAGTATAAGAAAGTCCCCTGATCGAGTATAACAAAGTCCTCTGATCGAGTATAACAAAGGCCCCTGATCGAGTCCAAAAAAGGCCCCTCATCGAGTATAACAAAGTCCCTTGATCTAGTATAACAAAGGCCCCTGAACGAGTATAACAAAGGCCCCTCATCGAGTATAACAAAGTTCCCTGATCGAGTATAACAAAGCCGCCTAATCGAGGATAACAAAGTACCCTAGTCGAGTAAAACAAAGTCCCCTGTTCGAGTCTAACAAAATCCGGTGATCGAGTATAACAAAGGCCCCTGGTCGAGTATAACAAAGTCCCCTGATCGAGTATAACAAAGCCCCCTGGACGAGTATAACAAAGTCCCCTAATCGAGTATAACAAAGGCCCTGATCGAGTATAACAAAGTCCCCTGGTCCAATATAACAAAGACCCTGATCGAGTATAACATATCCCCTCATCGAGTATAACAACGTCTCCTGGCGCAGTATAACAAAGTCCCCAGATCGAGCATAACAAAGTCCCCTGATCGATTATAACAAAGTCCCCTGGTCGAGTATAACAAAGTCCATTGGTCAAGTATAAAACAGTCCCCTGGTCGAGTATAACAAAGTCCCCAGATCGAGTATAACAAAGGCCCCTCATCGAGTATAACAAAGTCCATTGGTCAAGTATAAAAAAGTCCCCTTGTCGAGTATAACAAAGTCCTTGATCGAGTATAACAAAGTCCCCTGATCGAGTATAACAAAGCCCCCTGGACAAGTATAACAAAGTCCCCTGATCGAGTATAACAAAGTCCCTGATCGAGTATAACAAAGTCCCCTGATCGAGTATAACAAAGCCCCCTGGACAAGTATAAAAAAGTCCCCTTGTCGAGTATAACAAAGTCCTTGATCGAGTATAACAAAGTCCCCATATCGAACATAATAAAGTCCCATGATCGATTATAACAAAGTCCCCTGGTCGAGTATAACAAAGGGCCCTCATCGAGTAAGGCAAAGTCCCTTCATCGAGTATAACAAAGTCCCCTGATCCTAGTATAACAAAGCCCACTGGACGGGTATAACAAAGACCCCTGAACCGAGTATAACAAAGTCCCCTTATGTAGTATAACAAAGGCCCTTGATCGAGTATAAGAAAGGCCCCTCATCGAGTATAACAAAGTCACCTGAACGAGTATAACTAAGCCGCCTAATCGAGTATAACAAAGACCCCTGGCCGAGTATAACAAAGTCCCCTGTTCGAGTCTAACAAAGTCCCCTTATCGAGTATAACAAATTCCCCTTATCGAGTATTACAAAGACCCCTTATCGAGTATAACAAAGTCCGGTGATCGAGTATAACAAAGGCCCCTGATCGAGTATAACAAAAGTCCCCTGGTCGTGTAATACAAAGTCCCCTGATCGAGTATAAAAAAGTCCCCTGGCCCCGTATAACAAAGCCCCCATATCGAGTATAACAAAGTCCCCGGATCGAGTATAACAAAGTCCCCTGATCAGGTATAACAAAGTCCCCTGGTCCAGTATAACAAAGTCCCCTGATCGAGTATATCATATCCCCTGATCGAGTATAACAAAGTCTCCAGGCCCAGTATAACAAAGTCCTCAGATCGAGCATAACAAAGTCCCCTGATCGATTATAACAAAGTCCCCAGACCGAGTATTACAAAGGCCTCTGGTCGAGTATAACAAAGTCCCCTGGTCGAGATTAACAAAGTCCCCTGATCGAGTATAACAACGTTTCCTGACCCAGTATAACAAAGTCCCCAAATCGAGCATAACAAAGTCTCCTGACCGAGTATAACAAAGGCCGCTGGTCGAGTATAACAAAGTCCCCTGGTCGAGAATAACAATGTCCCCTGAGCCTTGTATAACAAGGCCCCCTGAACCGAGCATAACAAAGTCCCCTGATCGAATATAACATATCCCCTGATCGAGTATAACAAAGTCCCTGGTGGAGTATAACAAAGTCCCCTGGTCGAGTATAACAAAGTTTTCTAATCGAGTATAACAAAGACCCCTGATCGAGTATAACAAAGTCCCCTGATCCTAGTATAACAAAGCCCATTGGACGAGTATAACAAAGACCCCTGAACCGATCATAACAAAGTCCCCTGATCGAGTATAACATATCCCCTGATCGAATATACCAAAGTCCTCTGCTCGAGTATAACAAAGTCCCCTGATCGAGTATAACAAAGTCCCCTGGTCGAGTATAACAAAGTCCCCTGATCGAGTATAACAAAAGCCCCTCATCGAGTATAGCAAAGTCCATTGGTCAAATATAGGAAAGTCCACTGATCGAGTATGACAAAGTCCCTGATTAATTATAAAAAAGTCCCCTTGTCGAGTACAACAAAGTCCCCTGATCGAGTATAACAATGTCCCCTGGTCGAGTATAACAAAGCCCCCCTCATCGATTATAACAAAGGCCCCTAATCGAGTATAACAAAGTCCCCTGATTGAGTATAACAAAGTCCCCTGATCGAGTATAACATAGTCCTCTGGTTGAGTATAACAAAGTCCCTGATCGAGTATAAAAAAGGTCCCCTGATCGCATATAACAAAGTCCCTTGGTCGAGTATAACAAAGTCCCCTGATCGAGTATAACAAAGGCCCCTCATTGAGTATAACAAAGTCCATTGGTCAAGTATAAAAAAGTCCCCTGGTCGAGTATAACAAAGTCCCATGACCGAGTATAACAAAGTCCCCTGGTCGAGTATAACACAGCCTCCTGCTCGAGTATAAGAAAGTCCCCTGATCGAGTATAACAAAGTCCCCTGATCTAGTATAACAAAGGACCCTGATCGAGTATAACAAAGGAACCTCATCGAGTATAACAAAGTTCCCTGATCGAGTATAACAAAGCCGCCTAATCGAGTATAACAAAGTCCCCTGGTCGAGAATAACAAAGTCCCCTGTTCGAGTCTAACAAAATCCTCTTATCGAGTATAACAAATTCCCCTTACCGAGTATAACAAAGTCCCCTTATCGAGTATAACAAAGTCCGGTGATCCTGTATAACAAAGGCCCCTGGTCGAGTATAACAAAGTCCCCTCATCGAGTATAACATAAGTCCCTTGATCGAGTATAACAAAGTCCCCTGGTCGAGTATAACAAAGTTTTCTAATCGAGTATTCAAAGGCCCCTGGTCGATTATAACAAAAGTCCCCTGGTCGAGTATAACAAAGTCCCCTGGTCGAATATAACAAAGTCCCCTGGTCGAGTATAACAAAGCCCCCTCATCGAGTATAACAAAGGCCCCTCATCGAGTATAACAAAGTCCCCTGATTGAGTATAACAAAGTCCCCTGATCGAGTATAACAGAGTCCTCTGGTTGAGTATAACAAAGTCCCTTGATCGAGTATATAAAAGTCCCCTGATCGTGTATAACAAAGTCCCCTGGTCGAGTATAAGAAAGTTCCCTGATCGAGTATAACAAAGGCCCCTCATTGAGTATAACAAAGTCCATTGGTCAAGTTTAAAAAAGGCCCCTTGTCGAGTATAATAAAGTCCCTGATCGAGTAAAACAAAGTTCCCTGATCGAGTATAACAAAGCCCCCTTGATGAATATAACAAAGTCTTCTCATCGAGTATAACAAAGTCCCCAGATCGAGCATAGCAAAGTCCCCTGATCGATTACAACAAAGTCCCCTGGTGGAGTATAACAAAGTCCTCTGATCGAGTATAACAAAGCCCCCTGGACGAATATAACAAAGTCCCCGGACCGAGTATAACAAAGGCCTCTGGTCGAGTATAACAAAGTCCCCTGGTCGAGAATAACAAAGTCCCCTGATCTAAGTATAACAAAGCCCCCTTATCGAGTATAACAAATTCCCCTTATCGAGTACAACAAAGTCCCCTTATCGAGTATAACAAAGTCCGCTGATCGAGTATAAAAATGTCCCCTGGCCCAGTATAACAAAGTCCCCATATCGAGCATAACAAAGTCCCTTGATCGATTATAACAAAGTCCCCTGGTCGAGTATAACAAAGCCCCCTGGACGAGTATAACAAAGTCCCCTGATCGAGTATAACAAAAGTCCCGTGATCGAGTATAACAAAGTCCCCTGATCGAGTATAACAAAAGTCCCGTGATCGAGTATAACAAAGTCCCCTGATCGAGTATAACATATCCCCTCATCGAGTATAACAAAGTCTCCTGGCCCAGTATAACAAAGCCCCAGATCGAGCATAACAAAGTCCCCTGATAGATTATAACATAGTCCCGGACCGAGGATAACAAAGGCCTCTGGTCGAGTATAACAAAGTCCCCTGGTCGAGAATAACAAAGTCCTCTGATACTAGTATAACAAAGTCCCCTGACCGAGTATACAAAAAGTCCTCTGGCCCAGTATAACAAAGTCCCCTGATCGAGTATAACAAAGTCCCCTGATCGATTAAAACAAAGTCCCCTTGTCGAGTATAGCAAAGGGTCCTGATCGAGTAAGACAATTTCCCCTGATCGAGTATAATAAAGTCCCCTGACTGAGTATAACAAAGCAACCTGGACGTGTATAAAAAAGTCCCCTGACAGAGTATAACAAAGATCTCTGCTCGAGTATAACAAAGTCCCCGGATCGAGTATAACAAAGTCCCCTGGTCGAGTATAACAAAGTCTCCTCATCGAGTATAACAAAAGCCCCTCATCGAGTACAGCAAAGTCCATTGGCCAAATATAGGAAAGTCCACTGATCGAGTATGACAAACTCCCCTGATTGAGTATAACAAAGTCCCCTGATCAAGTATAACAAAGTCCTCTGGTTGAGTATAACAAAGTACCTGATCGAGTATAAAAAAGTCCCCTGATCGCATATAACAAAGTCCCCTGGTCGAGTATAACAAAGTCCCCTGATCGAGTATAACAAAGGCCCCTCATTGAGTATAACAAAGTCCATTGGTCAAGTATAAAAAAGTCCCTAGTCGAGTATAACAAAGTCCTCTGGTTGAGTATAAAAAAGTCCCATGATGGAGTATAACAAAGTCCCCTGCTCGGGTATAACAAAGTCCCCAGATCGAGTATAACAAAGGCCCCTCATCGAGTATAACAAAGTCCATTGGTCAAGTATAAAAAAGTCCCCTGGTCGAGTATAACAAAGTCCCCTGATCGAGTATAACAAAGTCTCCTGGTCGAGTATAGCAAAGTCCCCTGATCAGGTATAACAAAGCCTCTCATCAGGTATATGGAATCCCCCTGATCGAAATTATAACAAGGCCCTGATCAGGTCTAAAAAGGCCCCTCATCCAGAGTACGTAAACAAGTCTGATCGAGTATAAGAAAGTCCCCTGGTCGAGTATAGCAAAGTCCCCTGCTCGAGTATAAGAAAGTCCCCTGATCGAGTATAACAAAGTCCCCTGATCGAGTATAACAAAGGCCCCTGATCGAGTTTAACAAAGGCCCCTCATCGAGTATAACAAAGTACCCTGATCTAGTATAACAAAGGCCCCTAATCGACTATAACAAAGGCCCTCATCGATTTAACAAAGTTCCCTCATAGAGTATAACAAAGCCGCCTAATCGAGTATAACAAAGTCTCCTGCTCGAGTATAACAAAGTCCCCTGTTCGAGTATAACAAAGTCCGGTGATCCTGTATAACAAAGGCCCCTGGTCGAGTATAACAAAGTCCCCTCATTGAGTATTACAGAAGTCCCTTGATCGAGTATAACAAAGTCCCCTGGTCGAATATAACAAAGTTTTCTAATCGCGTATAACAAAGGCCCCTGGGCGATTATAACAAAGTCCCCTG
>NW_024726454.1:0-7500 GCF_018991925.1 Homarus americanus
GTCCTCTCAAGGCGTTAGCTTAGGCCTACGTGACATATTTTCCGCCTAACTAATAACTCCTTGGGACACCCGTAACATTATTCAGACTGATAAACGATCTATAATAATTTCAAATTCAATAATAGTCCCTTACTTCATGAATCGCATCATTATTAATTCGGTAAATTACATTTAATATCATATAGGCCTAGTTCCGCAATCTCTCGCTATGAGCAGGCAGCGCTCTCTCCCCTCAGATGACCTTGAATGCTCAGTATCGCTAATGGCGGGGCATTTGAAATTACTCTGAAATTTCTGAATATTACAATCGACCCCCCTAAAAAAAGACAGCACTGACCTCATGTGCTGAGAAAACATGCATACGACCCCCCTAAAATTTTGTTCTAAGGACTGCATCTTACCCCTTTTGCTAAACGCAGCATTCCCGTCTTCTCTTCTCTCCTTTTCTCTCCCGCTAACACTCGACCCCCCTAAAAAAAAAACAGCACTGCCCTCATGTGCTGAGAGAACAACTTAGAACCCACCTTCAACTCTGTACTATTCCACTCGCAGCTAGCAACTCCATTTCTTCCTAGCCCAACTCAAACCAACCAGAACATCACGCTCCCCTTTTGCCTGGCCCTTAACTAGAGAACCAATGTCAAAATTAATACCAGCCCAAAACAAACATGCTCTCCTTTGGCCTGGCCCTTGAACTAAGAGAACCAGTGTCAAAACAATACACAGTCCAAAACAACATGCTCTCCTTTGCCTGGCCCTTGAACTAAGAGGAACCAGTGTCAAAACAATACTCAGTCCACGTCTCCGAACCTCATGCCGGCAGACCAACCCTCTGACAATGTACCAGTCCATATTAGTGAGGCCCTGGACCTTACAACCGTACTCTCAATCCCGCTCATTACAGCAACTCAATCCTGCTCATGACAGCAACCACTACTCAACGCACATATCTGACCTAACCATCTCTCCAATCCCCTCTGCCCTACTCACAACTCCTCCAACTCACCCTCTACAACCTGCCTTTTCTCATTACCATGCACACCTAAACTGTAATTTGTCGGCTTCGTCTTTCAGTTGGAGGCTCGATCGACCTCTCTGAACAACTTCTCTTCATCTTGCTCACTGGGGTATGGGCTCCTCGTCTTCATCTTCAGATTCATCCAACGCTGGGTCTCCCGGATGCCTTAGGGTTGGAGCAGCCTTCAAGTTGCTCCGGTTTTCCACTCTCGCTTCCAGGTCTTCTCCCCCACTGGGCTCAATGCGATATAACCCAGGCCTTGGATTTAGGACCTCAACAATGTGCCATCTCGTATCAAACCAATGGTTTTGCAGCTTACACCGGCCTATTTTTACATTGTTCCTCAGCAAAACCTCCTGGCCCACTTCCCAGCTACTCTCGTGGGCTTTCTCTTCTCTTTTTCTTCTGTTTATTTCCTTACGTCTCCGAACATTGATCTCCACTGCTTCCTGCAATCTTCGTTGCCGGTCTCTAATCACCATTACCCACTCATCTACCGGCTCTGGGTCTACTTCCAGCCTGAGGTCAAACGGCAGGTTTGGTTCTCTCCCGTAAAACAACAGGAATGGGGAAAACCCTGTCGTGGCATGCGGAGTCGCGTTATATTGTGACACCACTGCCGGCAGATGCTCTGGCCACCTATTCTTTTCCTCTTCCTCGAGGGTGGCCAGCAGACCGTGCAGGGTTCGATTGAACCGTTCCACCATACCATTTCCCTGTGGGTGATATGCTGACGTCCTTATTTTCTTCACCCCAAAAGTGGCACAAGTTTGTCGGACCAATGCACTGCCAAAATTCCTTCCCTGATCGGTCAACAGTCGCTCAGGGGCACCCACTGCCAGGAAGATCCGATTCACCAGGATCTTTGCAATCGTCGAGGCTTTCTGGTCTTTGGTGGGAAAGGCCCAAGTGTAACGACTGTATACGTCAACCATTATCAGGACACTCTCCAATCCTTGCCGCTTGTCCAGCAAGGTGAAATCTGCGGCCAGTGTCTCTAATGGTTTGGCAGCTTCAATCGTCCCTAAATGCAGTTGGGGTTTCGGCACTTCATCTTTTGCTACTCCACACCTCTCGCAGCTGGCTATGTAGTCTCGCACTGTTTCTCCCATGCCTGACCAGAACCCTCGCTCCTGCACCAGCGACAGGGTGTGATCTCGCCCCTGATGGCCAAACTCGTCGTGGCAGGCTCTAGTCAAAGCCTCCTGCAAGTTTGGAGTTAACACTGGCACCTCCCTCCATAGATTCTTCCCTTCGGGTCTTCTATGCCAGACAACATCTTCTCTTACGATCAGGGATTTCCTAGCTCGGTACATCTTGCGGAAATCATCATTTTGGAGCTCTACCTGTACCTCATCTTCCGGCAGCTCTCCCACCAACCATCTTTGCAGTTTTGTCATATAGTCCATGCCTTCTTGCTCCTTACGCAGCCCATCCATCGTCCACAGTTCCTTCCTTCCTGCCCCGTTCTCCTCTAGTACATGCATCGCTGTATACTCTTCTTCACTATCTTCCTCCTGTTCCGCCGGGATTCTAGATAGAGTATCCGCCACAATGTTGTTCTTCCCCGGCTTGTACTCTATAGTAAAGTTAAACTGCTCGAGATCCGCATTCCACCTACTTTCCACGGCACCTAGTTTAGCCTTCTCGCGGTGACTGAGTGGGTTGTTATCGGTATAGACAGTGAAGTGTTTCCCTGCCAAATAATCCCTGAATTTATCCACTACTGCCCATTTGAGTGCTAACATCTCTAACTTACGAGAACTATAGTTGTTCATGTTACGTTCTGATTTCCTCAGGCCCCGACTCGCATAGCACACCGGATGCAACCTGCCATCCTTCCGCTGGGACAGCACCGCACCTAGCCCACGAAAACTTGCATCTGTTTCTAATATAAACTCCTGAGTGAAATCTGGGCAAGCCAACACTGGTGTCTGCGTCACCTTGTCTTTCAGTTTCTCAAAAGCCTGTTGCTGTTCCTCTCTCGATTCACTATCTACCCGATCCTTAGATTTCCCATGCATCAACGCATGCAGTGGAGCAGCTATGTGGGCAAACCCTTTAACAAATTTCCTGTAAAATGATGTGAACCCTACAAAAGACCGCACATCTTTCACCGTCTGAGGGACTGGCCAATCTCTTATTACCCTAATCTTCTCAGGATCAGCTGTGATGCCTTCAGATGACACCTGATATCCTAAATAACTTACTTTTGAAGCCATTATTAGACACTTTTTAGGTTTAAATCTTAAGTTATTCTCCCTCATCCTGCAAAATAATTCCCTCAATCTGACTATATGCTGATCTATTGTACTTGAAAACACCATTACATCATCAAGGTATACAAGCAACGAGGAGAAAATCTTATCCCCTAAAATCCGCTCCATGTATCTCTGAAAGGTTCCCGGACTATTTGACAATCCCATAGGCAGTCGCCTGTACTCAAAGTGTCCGAAGCTTGTGCTGAAGGCAGTCTTTGGACGGTCTGAAGGTTTTACTTCTATCTGGTGATATCCCGCCGCCAGATCAAACGTTGAGAAAAACTGGGCCCCCGTCAGAGATTCTAGAGTTTCATTTATCCTAGGCAGAGGAAACGCATCGCGTACCATGACCTTATTAAAGTCACGATAGTCAATGCACAACCTCAGCGTCCCGTCCTTTTTCCTCACTACTACAATGGCGGCAGAGTACGGACTCTCACTATGCTGAATTACTCCCTGATCTAACAACTGGCTAATGTGCTGCTTCACCTCTGGTACCTGGTTTGGAGGGATCCTCCGATATGGCACCCTAACTGGCCTGTCTGTGGTCACTGGGATCTCATGCTGAACCCCAATAGCCTTTCCTATGGGCTGGCCCTCTCCTTCAAAAATATCACTAAACTCTTCTATTAAACACCTAACTGCACTCTCTTGTTCCTCATTCATTTCCTCCGTGTGCACTTTGACCTCCGTACGGGCATCCGGTTGCACTGTCCTCACATACACCTCTTCACTGATGTCTTCCTCGACTTCCGTCCCCGAAGCCACTTTCCCAATCCGCCAATTGCCCCTCAAGCTCGTACGACTATCAGACAGATTTGCCACCAACACCTGGGTCATGCCTCTCACCACTCTTACAGCTGTCGGCAACACTATCACACCCTCAGGCATCCAACCTCCATCCTCTATGGTTAGAGGTTCAATCACTACTTCTTTGTTAGCTACCTGGCTTAAAGGGAACACATACTGACAGCAACCGAGTACTCCGGGGAGGAATGGTTGGTCTTTTCTTCCTCTCTGTCATGCAATACCCCAGGCTGATGGCCTCTATTGCACATAACTGCCTAACCTCATGCAAGCAATTTTCCCACTGAGCGGTGCTCCTGGCTTCCCTGCACAAGTGATACATGTGCGGCCAGATCTCCGCAACCTCCCCCAGCACATTCATCCCCAACAACCCGACATGAGATTGCCCCTTACCCTGGGTCTCAATCCCTGGACAAACCAACATCCCCACATCAGTGACTTCCACCCCACATACGACCATAGTGACCCGAATACACCCCACACACGGCACTGGAAACCCTGACGCCCCTTTTACCCTTATTCGAGTGGGCTGCAACACCACGCCTGCAGGCTCCAGCTCCCGACGGTAGAAAAGTTCATCAATTAGCGACACTTCTGCCCCAGTATCTGCTAAACCCCACATTTCACGACCCGCTACCAGCACCGAGACCTTAGGACACTCTGCTTTCAGCCTTAAGGTACCTTCTGTTGTGATTAAATTTGTCATGCGAACCACGCTTGACCATGGGTCCGCTCTCTCTTGACTCATAACATCGCCGGTGGAATCTATTGGTGAGGCCAGGAACGGTTGGCTGGGACTGCCTGGCCTTGACCATTTCCCGACCGCCAGTTCCGATTGTTATTTCCAACTCGATACTGGCCATTGGCCACGTATCCCCTTGGGACACTCTCTCCTGGTCCGGACCTGCTCGTGCAATTGAAACTGAAGTGGCCCTCTTGTCCACACGCATAGCACCTCGGGAGAATCGAGCCTCCAGTCTGCGGCTCGTTCTCTCTTCCTTTAGTCAGCGGTACCTCCCTCAAAGCCTCTCGTTTTTGTTCCGCCTCTCTCAGCCCGGTGATCCACTCGTCTAGACTATGGTGAGGATACTTCTTGATCTCATCCACTAACCACATACGGCTTTGTTCCTCCTTGAGCCCCCGAGTGATTGCATCTCCCAACAGGGCCTTATCATATTTATGATCATGGTGGTTCAACTCATCGTTTAAATCGAGCATAGCATCATAATATTCAAGAAGCGTTTCGTTGCTCCCTTGTTTCCGCGTCATCATCTTCTGAATGGCGTCGTACGTGGCCGTCTGCCCGCCGTATTGCTGCTTCAAATAACAAGTCAATTCATCTACGGTTTCCCTGTCTCTGCGTGCATTGTATACGCGATCTGCCGCAGGCCCCGCAAGATGCCTTATTATGAATTAGATTCGACTGACTTCGTCTCCGTCTAGCAGCTTGAGGGTTCGGTCAACCTCTCTTAACCACTTTCCTACCTCTATTCCTGACCTACCGTCGAACTTAGACATGGTCAACCCGGCCCCGAGACTAGTTCCCTCTCTACTATTGTGTCTCCTCATCTCCCACATTGTCTCATCGTGCTGTATTTTATACTGTGTCTTTACCCTATCTAGTGCATTCCCCAACAGAGCTAGGTGTTGTTGGTGTTCCGTCTCTAACTGTTGCAATTGTGTGTGGTACTCCCCCCGGATTTTTCCCTCTAGCTTCCCCATACGTTCCACGAACTCTTCTCTCAACTGCACCAAACCCGGGCTGTCTCTCCTTTTCTCCGAGTAACCCCGCACCGTCAACCACAACAAACCCATTCCCACGGCGAGCATGAGTAGAGTTGGGGCCACACTCTCTACCGTTTCCATCCACTTTATGATTACGCTCATTATCCCAACCACAGAGCTATCAGTCACGAAGTAAAATTAACTACGCTCTGCTACCAATGAATTGTCCGTGACCCGTGGAAGGATAGCGTCTGTGACTGGGATGAATGAGACACACTGTAAAATTTAGACACTTATATTCCCTCCAACACTACAAACACAATCAAATAATGGTACACCAATATGCGCACCTCTTAACTTAAACTTAAAACACTACTCTGGGGAATAAAAGTTATACATGATATAGAAATTATTAGAAACACAGGCAACAATAAATTTGAAGTATTAAGAAATGTTGCTTGCACACATGAAACAGGCCTTAAGGGCTTTCACAAAATAATATCAGTCACTTAGGAAATGGTATTAAAAAATAAGAAATTAACTACTCTACAATGAATAGGCCTTAAGGGCTTTCAACAAAATAATATCAGTCACTGAGGAAATGGTAATAAAAAATAAGAAATTAAATACTCTACAATGAATAGGCCTTAAGGGCTTTCAACAAAATAATATCAGTCACTGAGGAAATGGTAATAAAATAAGAAATTAAATACTCTACAATGAATAGGCCTTAAGGGCTTTCAACAAAATAATAGCACCCCAACAGATGCACACTTCCTAACCTAACTTAACCACTACTCTGGGGAACAAGGTTATACCTGAGATCAGAATTATGAAGAACAATTAGATGCATTAAAAGAATCAAATCACAGTATCACTCTGGTTCCACTTAATGGCACAAACATTCAAAAACAATACTATCAAAATTATTTAGGACTATTAAACTACACACGTCAAGATAATATCAGTCTGAGGAATGGTGTTAACTACACCCGTAATAAGGGAGGGAAGATGTTCCTCTAGGTATCTCCTAGAGACCTAGACTCACGGTCTCAGTGTGTGACCATTAGTTTACTCAGATAGCCTCAGTGTACTCCCAGTGCGTCCATAAAGCGGAAGGGAGTGAGCCAATCAGACCTTGTACAGTTGAGAGAAACTTTAGCTTCCCGTTAGCAAGAGGGTTTCACTAAGCTGCTCGGGACATGTGGTGTTGTGCACCCGAGTGGTCAGAACTGATCACCCACTGTGGATGCTGGTCCCGTCGTTTTAGTTGTCGGAAGCACTCGTTCACTCAAGAGATCCTTTGCTACCCCGCTAAACAGTGACAGGCCTACACTGATCGGTCCAATGGCGACAATCGCCACCCTCAATCATCAACGGCAGTCTCAAACGGCAGTCAATCTCTCGCAGTCAACTCCGGTCAACTCCGATCAACTCCAGTCAAGTGGGTTCTGACGGAAACCCTAAAATGAACTCACTGTTAGCTCTAGTTTACTTTACCACTGCCCTATCTAACCCTGTCTGAGATCGCATGAGACTTACTTGTTATACGGCAATAGCGCAACACAGGTGACTAGGCCACGTGACTATTTCTGTGACGGACGCGCAGGGACGTCTTGTTTGCTTGACTCCTCCCCGCGACTGAGAGAGAACCCGCCTCGTGTCCTCTCAAGGCGTTAGCTTGGGCCT
>NW_024726455.1:0-18762 GCF_018991925.1 Homarus americanus
GTGGGAGTGTGTTTACTAGGGAGCGTTAGGTTCACCATCACCATTGTGGGGAAATGTGGTACCAGGAGAGTTAGGGTCACCATCACCATCGTGGGAGGTGTGTACCAGGGAGCGTTAGGTTCACCGCCGTGGGGAGAGTGTGTAAAATGGGCGGCAAGATTCACCGCAGGGGAGTGTGTGTACTAGGAGCATTAGGTTCACCATTCCCATTGGGAGGTAAAAATTGGAGGCAGTCATCATCGTGGGTGCTATGCAAGGGAGCGTTAGGTTCACCATCACCACTGTGTGTGTACCAGGGAGCGTAGGGTTCACCGTCACCACCGTGGGAGTGTGTGTACCAAGGGAGAGTTGGTACACCATCACCACCGTGGGAGTGTGTACCAGGAGTGTTAGGTTCACCATTACCCCGGTGGGAGTGTGTGGCTCAGGAGCATTAGGTTCACCATCACCACCGTGGGAGTGTGTTCACTGGAGCGTTAGGTTCACCTGTCACCACTGTGGGGAGTGTGTGTACCAGAGAGGGTCACCATCACCATCGTGGGAGTGTGTGTACCAGGAGCGTTAAGTTCTCCGGCCGTGGGGAGTGTGTGTACCAGGAGCGTTAGGTTCACTGCAGTGAGGTAATTAGGGAGCGTGGTTCATCACCACCGTGAGTGTGTGTACCAGGGAGTGTTAGTTTCACCATCGTGGGTGCTCAGTAAATTAGGGAGCGTTAGGTTCACCATCACCACCGTGGGAATGTGTGTACAAGGGAGCGTTAGTTCACCCATCGTGGGTGTCTATGTACTAGGGAGCGTTAGGGTTCACCATCACCACTGTGTGAGTGTGTGTACCAGGAGCGTTAAGTTCACTGCCGTGGGAGTGTGTGTACAAGGAGCGTTAGGTTCACCGCAGGGAGTCTGTGTACCTGGAAGCGTTAGGTTCACCATCACCACTGTGGAGTGTGTAGCCAGGGAGTGCTTGGGTTCACCATCGTGGGTGTTCTGTGTACCAGGGAGCGTTAGGTTCACTATAAATCACTGAGGAGTGTGTGCACGAGGGAGCGTTAGGGTTCACCAAGCTCACCACCATAGGAGTGTGTGTACAAGGGAGTTAGTTTCACCATCACCACTGTGGGAGTATGTGTACCAGGGAGCGTTAGGGGTTCAACACCATCAGGGAGTGTACTAGGAGCGTTAGGTTCACCATCACTACTGTGGGGAGTGTGTGTACCAGGGAGTGTTATAGGTTCACCATCAAGCTGGTGTCTGTGTACCAGGGAGCGTTAACCACCACATAACCACTGGGAGGGAGTGTAGCATGAGGAGCGTTAGGGTTCACTGTCACCACTATAGAGTAAAAAGCCCAGGAGCGTTAGTTTCACCATCACCATGGGAGTGTGTGTATGGGCTCAGGGAGTGTTAGGGTTCACCATCGTGGGGTGTTTGCAAAACAGGAGCGTTAGGGCCTATAACTACCGAGGAAGTGTGTGTGCACGAGGAGTTAGGGTTCACTGGGGTCACTCACCATAGGAGTGTGTGTACCAGGGAGCGTTAAGCCACCATCACAAATCAGGGGAGGTGGTGTGTACTAAGTGACTGTTAGGCTGGCCTCACCACTGTGGGATTGTGTGTACTAGGAGCGTTAGTTCACCATCATCAGCCGTGGGAGGTAAACAGGGAGCGTTAGGTTCACCATCGTGGGTGCTCAGGCAACAGGAGCTTTTAGGCTGACCATCACCACCGTGGGAGTGAGTACTAAGGAGCGTTAGGTTCACCATCACCACTGTGGGAGTGCGTGTACCAGGGACCGTTGGAGCCACCACATCACCAGCGTGGGAATGTGTACTAGGAGCGTTAGGGTTCACCATCACTACCGTGGAAATGTGTGTGCCAGGGAGTTAGGTCGCCATCATCATCGTGGGAGTGGTGTACCAGGAGCGTTAGGGTTCACTGCCGTGGGAGTGTGTGTACCAAGGGGAGCGTTAGGCTCACTGCAGTGGGGAGTGTGTGTGGTACCAGGGAGCGTTAGAAGTTCACCATCACCACTGTGGGAATGTGTGTACCAGGGAGAAAGTTAGGTCACCATCACCATCATGGGGAGTGTGTGTACCAGGGTGCATTAGGTTCACTGCCGTGGGAGTGTGTGTACCAAGGAGCGTTGTTCACCGCAGTGGGAGTGTGTGCACCAGGGAGCGTTAGGTTCACCATCACCCCGTGGGAGTGTGTGTACCAGGGAGTGTTAGTTTCACCATCGTGTGTGTCTATGTACTAGGAGCGTTGGGTTCACCATCACCACTGTGTGAGTATGTACCAGGAGCGTTAGGTTCACCGTCACCACTGCTGAAGTGTGTGTGTACCACGGAGCGTTAGGTGGGCTGGCTCCATCACCACCGTGGGGAGTGTGTGTACCAGGGACTGTTAGGTTCACCATCACCGTGGCAGTGTGTGTACCAGGGAGCGTTAGGTTCACCATCACCCCTGTGGGAGGTGTGTACTAGGAGACAAGGTTCACTCATCACTACTGTAGGGAGTGTGTGTTCAATGGAGCGTTAGGGTTCACTCGTCACTACCGTGAAGTGTAGGTGTGTACTAGGGAGCGTTAGGTTCACCATCACTACCTTGGGGAGAGCAAGTGTGTGTACCAGGGAGATTTAGAGTCACCATCACCATCGTGAGCCTGTGTAGCAGGAGCGCGTAAGTCCACCGCCGTGGGAGTGTGTGTACCAGGGAGCGTTAAGTTCACTGCAGTGGGAGTGTGTGTGTACCTGGGGGAGCGTTAGGGTTCACCATCACCACTGAGGGGTGCATTGAGGGAGCAAGCAGGGTTCACTGTCACCACCATATAGGAGTGTGTGTACCCAGGGAGCGCAGCCACCCACACTACCATGGGAGTGTGTGTACCAGGGACCGTTAGGCTGGCCTCAGCCACTGTGGGAGGTGTGTACTAGGGAGCGTTAGGGCTCACCACTGTGGAGTGTGTACCAGGGAGCGTTAGGTTCACCATCAGGTGCCTGTGTACCAGGAGTTTTAGGTTGGTCTATCACTACCGTGGGAGTGAGTGGGCCAAGGAGCGTTAGGTTCACCATCACTACCGTGGGAGTGTGTGTACCAGGGAGCGTTAGTTTCACCATCACCAGCGGGAGTGTGTGTACCAGGGACCGTTAGGGTCATCTTCACCACCGTGGGAGTGTCTGTACCAGGAGCGTTAGGTTCACCATCACCACCGTGGAGCAGAGCGTTAGTTTCACCATCACCAGCGCGTGGGGAGTGTGTGTACCAGGGAGCGTTAGTTTCACCATCACCACTGTGGGAATGTGTGTACTAGGAGAGTTAGGGTCATCGTGGGGTGTTCAGTACCAGGGAACTTTAGGTTGACCATCACCACTGTGGGAGGAGTACCAAAGATGTTATGTTCACCATCACCACCGTGACAGTGCGTGGTACCAGGAGTTAGTTTCACCATCACCAGCGTGGGAGGTGCAACAGGGAGCGTTAGGGTTCACCATCAACACTGTGGGGAAATGTGCATAGGGGAGAGTTAGGGTCACCATCACCATCGTGGGAGTGTGTGTACCAGGGAGCGTTAGGTCGGCCTCGTGGGAGGTGTGCCTAAGGAGTGCTAGTTCACCGCGGGAGTAAACAGGGAGCAGAAATACTCATCACTCCCTGTGAGTGTGTGCCTTATCGAGTGTTAGCCACTATCGTGGGTGCTCAAACCAGGGAGTGTTAGGGTTCAACATCACCACTGTGTGAGTGTGTGTACCAGGGAGCGTTAGGTTTACTGTCACCACTGTGGGAGGTATTTGCCGGAGCGTTAGGCACACCATCACCGTGAGTGTGTGTACCACGGAGCGTTAGGGTGGACACCATCACCACCTCGTGAAATGTGTACCAGGGAAGAGTTAGGGTCGCCATCACCATCGTGGGGAGTGTGTGTACCAGGGAGCGTTAGGCCACTGCCGTGGGGAGTGTGTGTGTGTACCAAGGAGCGTTAGGCCCACGCAGTGGGAGTGTGTGTACTAGGGAGCGTTAGGTTCACCATCACTACTGTGGGAATGTGTGTACCAGGAGAAAGTTAGGGGTCACCATCACTATCATGGGAGTGTGTGTACCAGGGTGCATTAGGCTCACTGCCGTGAGGTGCACAAGGAGCGTTGTTCACTGCAGGGGAGGTGCACTAGGAGCGTGTTGTTAGGTTCACCATCACCCCGTGGGAGGTGTGTACCAGGAGTGTTAGTTTCACCCACGTGTGTCTATGTACCAGGGAGCGTTGTTCACCATCACCACTGTGTGAGTATGTGTACCAGGGAGCGTTAGGGTTCACCGTCACCACTGTGTGTACCACGGAGCGTTAGGGTACACCATCACCACCGTGGGAGTGTGTACCAGGGACGTTAGGTTCACCCATCACTGTGGCAGTGTGTGTACCAGGGAGCGTTAGGTTCACCATCAATTCCCCGTGGGAGCGTGTGTACCAGGAGCACAAGGTTCGGGCCCATCACCACTGTAGGAGTGTGTGTTCACGGAGCGTTAGGGTTCACCGGGCCACCACCGTAAGTGTGTACCAGGGAGCGTTAGGTTCACCATCACCACCTTGGGAGTGTGTACCAGGGAGATGAGAGTCACCAACACCATCAGGAGCCTGCGTAGCAGGGAGCGCAAGGTTCACTGCTGGAGGTGGCCAGGGAGCGTTAAGCTCACCGCAGGGAGTGTGTGTGTGTACCTGGGAGCGTTAGTTCACCATCACCACCGAGGGCACGAGGAGCAGGCTCCACCGTCACCACCATAGAGTGTGTGTGTACCAGGGAGCGTTGTTTCACCATCACCACTGTGGGAGTGTGTGTGTACCAGGACCGTTAGGGCCTCACCACTGTGGGAGTGTGTGTGTACTAGGGAGCGTTAGGTTCACCATCACCACTGTGGGGAGTGTGTGTGTGTGTACCAGGGAGCGTTATAGGGTTCACCCACATTGTGTGCCTGTGCAACAGAAGCGTGAAGCACGCATCACCACCGTGGGAGGAGTAATACCAAGGAGCGTTAGGGTTCACTATCACTACCGTGAGTGTGTGTACCAGGGAGCGTTAAGCCACCATCACCAAAGGGGAGGTGTGTGTGTACTAGGGACCGTTAGGGCTTGGCTCACCACTGTGGGAGTACCTGTACTAGGAAAGGTTAGGGGTTCACCATCACCACCGTGGGAGTGTGTGTACCAGGGAGCAAGGGTTTGGCCCATCACCAGCGTGGGGAGTGTGTGTACCAGGGAGCGTTAGTTTCATCCATCACTCACCAGGGAATGTGTGTACCCAGGGAGAGTTAGGGTCACCCATCGTGGGTGTGCCTGTGTACCAGGGAACTGACCATCACCACTGTGGGAGTGAGTACCAAAGAGCGTTATGTTCACCATCACCACTGCACAGTGTGTGTACCAGGAGCGTTAGTTTCACCATCACCAGCGTGGGAGTGTGTGTGTACTACAGGGAGCAAGTTAGGTTCACTCATCAACACTGTGGAATGTGTGTATTAGGGAGAGTTAGGGTCAACACCCACGGGAGTGTACCAGGAGTGTTAGGTTCACTGCCGTGGAGGCACCAAGGAGCGTTAGGGTTCACCGCAGTGGGAGTGTGTGTACCAGGGAGCGTTAGGCCACTCATCACCCCCTGTGAGTGTGTGTGTACCATCGAGTGTTAGTTTCACCATCGTGTGGTGCCAGAACCAGGGAGCGCAGGGTTCAACATCACCACTGTGGAGTGTACCAGGAGCGTTAGGGTTTACTGTCACCACTGTGGGAGTGTGTGTACTGATGGAGCGTGTTAGGTACACCATCACCACCGGGAGTGTGTGTACTAGGGAGTGTTAGTTCACCATCACCACTGCAAGGGTGTGTGTGCCAGGGAGTGTTAGGTTCACCATCACCACCGGGGTGGGGAATGTGTGTACCAGGGAGAAAGCCTGGGTCACCATCACCACGGGGAGGTAAGCTACTAGGAGCGGCAAGAAGTTCACTATCACTACTGTGGGAATGTGTGTGGCTCAGGGAGAAAGGGTCTCCCATCACTCATCGTGGGAGTGTGTGTACCAGGAGCGCAGGGAACCAATGCCAGGAGTGTGTGTACTAAGGAGCGCAAGTAGGTTCACCGCAGTGGGAGTGTGTAACCAGGGAGCATTAGGTTCACCATCACCCCAGTGGGGAGTGTGTGTACCAGGGAGTGTTAAGGTTTACCATCGTGGGTGTCTATGTACAAGTGAGCGTTAGGGTTCACCATCACCACTGTGTGAGTGTGTGCACTAGGGAGCGTTAGGTTCACCGTCACCATCGTGGAGGTGTGTGTACTGAAGAGAGTTAGGGCACACCATCACCACTGTGATTGTGTGTACCAGGGAGGTGTTAGGTTCACCATTACCCCGTGTGAGTGTACCAGGGAGCATTAGGTTCACCATACACCACCTGTGGGGTGTGTGTCAATGAGCGTTAGGTTCACCGTCACCACCGTGGGAGTGTGTGCACCAGGAGGCGTTAGGGTTCACCTCACCGTGGGGAGTGTGTGTACCAGGGAGCGTTAGGTCCTCACCAGTGGGAGGTGTGTACCAGGGAGTGTTAGGTTCCCATCACGGCAGTGTGTGTGTGTGTACCAGGGAGCGTTAGTTCACCATCACCCCTGTGGGAGTGTGTGTGTACCAGGAGCGTTAGGGTTCACCATCACCACCGTGGGAGGTTGTGTTCAAAGAGTGTTAGGTTCACTGCTCACCGTGGGAGTGTGTGTACCAGGGAGCGTTAGGTTCACCATCACCACCGTGGGAGTGTGTGTACCAGGCAAATTTAGGTCACCATCACCACCGTGGGAGGTGTGTGTCGAGGGAGCGTTGAGTTCACTGCCGTGGGAGTGTGTGTGTACCAGGGAGCGTTAGGTTCACTGCATTGGGGAGTGTGTGTACCAGGGAGCGTTAAGTTCACCATCACCACTGAGGAGTGTGTGTGACCAGGGAGAGTTAGGTTCACCATTCTGTGTTCCATAGGGAGCGTTAGGTTCACCATCACCACTGAGGGAGTGTGTGCACGGAGGGAGCGTTAGGTTCACCGTCACCACCATAGGAGTGTGTGTACCAGGGAGCGTTAGTTTCACCATCACCACCGTGGAAGTTTGTGTACCAGGGAGCGTTAGGGTCATCTCACCACCGTGGGAGTGTGTGTAATTAGGAGCGTTAGGTTCACCATCACCACCGTGGGAGTGTGTACCAGGGAGCGTTAGGTTCACCAGCTTGGGTGTCTGTGTACCAGGGAGCTTTAGGTTGACCATCACCACTGTGGGGAGTGAGTACCAGGAGCGTTAGGTCACCATCACCACCGTGGAGGTGTGTGTACCAGGGAGCGTTAGGTTCATCACCACCGTGAGTGTGTGTACCAGGGAGCGTTACTTACCATCACCACCGTGGGGAGTGTGTGTACCAGGGACCGTTAGCCTCACCACTGCTTGGAGTGTGTGTACCAGGAGCTTAGGTCACCATCACCACCGTGGGAGTGTACCAGGGAGTGTTAGGTTCACCATCACCACCGTGGGAGGTGTATGCTCATCGTGGTAGTGTGTGTGCCAGGAAGCGTTGGTTCACCATCACCCGTGGGAGTGTGAACCATAGCGTTAGGTTCACCATCACCACCGTGGGAGTGTGTGTAGAAGGGGCGTTAGGTTCACCATCACCACAGTGGGAGGTGTGTACCAGGGAGCGTTAGGTTCACCGTCACCACCATGGGAGTGCGTGTAACATGGGAGCGTTAGGTTCACCTTCACCACCGTGGGAGTGTGTGTACAGAAAGCGTTATGTTCACCATCACCATCGTGGGAGTGTGTGTACCAGGGAGCGTTAGGTCACCATCACCACTGTGGGAGTGTGTGTACCAGGGAGTGTTAGGGTTCACCATCACCACTGTGGGAGTGTGTGTGTACCAGGGAGCGTTAGGTTCACTGCCGTGAGTGTGTGTGTACCAGGAGCGTTAGGTTCACCGCCGTGTGAGTGTGTTTACCAGGGAGCGTTAGGTTCACATCCAGGCCTGTGGAAGTGTGTGTACCACGGAGGTTAGGTTCACTCATCACACAGGAGTGTAGTACCAGAGACCGTTAGGGCCATCTTCACCACCGTGGGGAGTGTGTGTACCAGGGAGCGTTAGGTTCACCATCACCACCGTGGGAGTGTGTGTACCAGGAGCGTTAGGTTCACCGCCGTGGGAATGTGTGTACAGGGAGCGTTAGGGTTTATCATCACACTGGGAGTACCATGGAGCGTGTAGGTTCACCATCACCACTGAGGAGTGTGTATTAGGAGCGTTAGGTCACCGTCACAACCATGGGCGTGTGTGGTACCAGGGAGCGTAGGTTCATCATCACCACCGTGGGGAGTGGGGCATGGTTCACCATTGGTGTTGTGTACCAGGGAGTGTTAGTTTCACCATCGTGGGTGTGTCTTTGTGCCAGGAGCGTTAGGTTCACCATCACCACCGTGGGAGTGTGTGTACCAGAAGCGTTATGTTCATCATCACCACCGTGGGAGTGTGTGTGTACCAGGGAGCGTTAGGTTCACCATCACCACCGTGGGAGGTGTGTACCAGGAGTGTTAGGTTCACCATCACCACCGTGGAGTGTTTGTACCAGGGAGTGTTACTGACACCATCGTGGGTGTCTGTGTGCTAGGGAGCGTTAGATTCACCATCACCACCGTGAGTGTATGTACCAGAGCGTTAGGTTCAACATCACCATCGTGGGGAGTGTACCAGGAAGCGCTTAGGTTCACCATCACCACCGTGGAGTGTGTGTACCACATAGCGTTAGGGTTCACCATCACCACCGTGGGAGTGTGAAAAGCGTTAGGTTCACTGTCACCACCATGGAGGTGTAACATGGAGCGTTAGGTTCACCTCACCACCGTGGAGTGTGTGTACCAGGAAGCGTTATGTTCACCATCACCACTGTGAGTGTGTGTACCAGGAGCGTTAGGGACACCATCACCACCTTGGGAGTGTGTGTACCAGGAGCGCTAGGTTTACCATCACCACCGTAGAGGAGTGTGTGTAAGTGGGGAGCGTTAGGGTTCACTGTCACCACCGTGGAGGCGTAATAGGAGTTTTAGGTTCTCATCACCACTGTGGGAGTGTGTGTACCAGGAGTGTTAGGGTTCACCAACACTGTGGGAGTGTGTGTGTACCAGGGAGCATTAGGTTCACTGCCGTGTGAGTGTGTGTACCAGGAGCGTACTACCGCCGTGTGAGTGTGCTTACCAGGAGCGTTAGGGTTCACCATCGCACTGTGGAAGTGTGTGTACCACGGAGCGTTAGGTTCATCATCACTACCGTGGGAGGTGTGTACCAGGAATGAGTTACATAAACCGTGGGAGGACTAGGGAGCGTTAGGTTACCGTCACCACCGTGGGAGTGTGTGTGAACCAGGGAGCGTTAGTTCACCTGTCCACCACCGTGGGAGTGTGTGTACCAGGGAGTGTTAGGTTCACCATCACACCGTGGGAGTGTGTGTACCACGGAGTGTTAGGTTCATTATCGTGGGTGTCTGTGCGCCAGGAGCACTAGGTTCACTATCACCACTGTGGGAGTGTGTGTACCAGGAGTGTTAGGTCCACCGTCACCACTGTGGGTGTGTGTACCAGGAGCGGTAGGTTCACCATCACCACCGTGGGGAGTGTGTGTACCAGGAGCCTTAGGTCACCGTCACCACTGTGAGTGTGTGTGATCACGGAGCGTTAGGGTCACCATCACCACTGTGGCAGTGTGTGTGTGACCAGGGAGCGTTAGGTTCACCACCCCGTGGGAGTGTGTACCAGGAGCATAGGTTCACCATCACCGTGGGAGTGTGTTCAATGGAGTGTTAGGTTTCACCGTCACCACCGTGGGAGTGTGTACCAGAGCGTTAGGTTCACGATCAACACCTGGGATTGTGTACCAGAGAGATTTAGGGCTCATCACCATCGTGAGTGTGTGTGTATGAGGGAGCGTTAGGTTCACCCCGTGGGAGTGTGTGTACCAGGGAAAGTTAGGGTTCACCGCAGGGAGTGTGTGTACTAGGGAGCGTTAGGTTCACCATCACCACCGTGGGAGTGTGTACCAGGGAGAGTTAGGTTCACCATCTGGGTGTTCTGTACCAGGGAGCGTTAGGGTTCACCATCACCACCGAGGAGTGTGCACGAGGGAGCGTTAGGGTTCACCGTCACCACCATAGGAGTGTGTGCCAGGGAGCGTTAGTTTCACCATCACCATCGTGGAAGTGTGTGTACCAGGGACCGTTAGGTCATCTTCACCACCGTGGAGTGTGTGTACCAGGGAGCGTTAGGTTCACCATCACCACAGTGGGAGTGTGTGTGTACCAGGGAGCGTAAGGTTCACCATCGGGTGTCTGTACCAGGGAGTTTAGGTTCACCATCACCACCGTGGGAGGTGTGTGTACCAGGAGCGTTAGGGTTCACCATCACCACCGTGTGAGTGTGTACCAGGGAGTGTTAGGTTCACCATCACCACCATGGGGAGTATGTGTACCAGGAGGGTTATGTTCACCATCACCACCGTGGGAGGTGTGTAATAGGAGCGTTAGGGTTCACCATCACCACTGGGAGTGTGTACCACGGAGCGTTAGGGTACACCATCACTATCATAGGAGGGTGTACTAGGGAGCGTTAGGGTCACCATCACCACTGTGAGGTGTGTACCAGGGAGTGTTAGGGTTCATCATCACCACCGTGGCAGTGTATGGTACCAGGGAGCGAAGGCACCATCACCACCGTGGGAGTGTGTGTACCAGGGAGCATTAGGTCACCATCACCACCGTGGGAGTGTGTGTTCAAGGGAGCGTTAGGTTCACCATCACTGTGGGCACCAGGGAGCGTTGGGTTCACCATCACCCGTGGGAATGTGTGTACCAGGGAGAGTTAGGGTCACCATCACCATCATGAGTGTGTGTACCAGGAGCAGGTTCACCGACGTGGGGAGTGTGTGTACCAAGGAGCGTTAGGTTCACTGCAGTGGGAGTGTGTGTACCAGGAGCGTTAGGTTCATCCATCACTCCTGTGGGAGTGTGTGTACCAGGGAGTGTTAGCCACCATCGTGGCTGTGTACCAGGAGGCAGGGTTCTCCATCACTCTGTGTGTGTGTACCAGGAGCGTTAGGTTCACCATCACCACCGTGGGAGTGTGTGTTCACGGGAGCGTTAGGTACACCATCACCACTGTGAGTGTGTATACCAGGGACTGTTAGGTTCACCATCACCACCGTGGCAGTGTGTGTACCAGGGAGTGTTAGTTCACCATCACCCATGGGGAGTGTGTGTACCAGGGAGCATTAGGTTCACCATCACCGTGGGAGTGTGTGTTCACAGACCGTTAGATTCACCGTCACTGGGGGAGTGTGTGTACCAGGACATTAGGTTCACCATACCCACCTTCAGCGTGTGTGTACCAGGAGATTTAGGTCACCATCAATGTGGGAGTGTGTACCAGAGCGTTAAGTTCACCGCCGGAGTGTGTGTACCAGGAGTTAGGTTCACCGCAGTGGGAGGTGTGTACCAGGGAACGTTAGGTTCACCATCACCACCGTGGGGAGTGTGTGTACCAGGGAGTGTTAGTTCACCATCGTGGGTGTCTGTGTTAAGGAGGCTTAGGGTTCACCATCACCACCGAGGGAGTGTGTACGAGGAGCGTTAGGTTGACCGTCATCACCATAGGAGGTGTGTACCAGGGTGCGTTAGTTTCACCACCACCGTGGGAGTGTGTGTACCAGGGACCGTTAGGGTCATCTTCACCACCGTGGGAGTGTGTGTATCACGGAGGGTTAGGGTACACCATCACCACTGTGGAGTGTGTATACCAGGGACTGTTGGGTTCACCATCACCAGTGGGGTGTGTGTGCCAGGGGCGTTAGGTTCACTGCACCATAGGGTGTGGTGTGCCATGGAGCGTTGGTTTCACCATCACCACCGTGGGGTGTGTGTACCAGGGACCGTTAGGGTCATCTTCACCACCGTGGGGTGTGTGTACCAGGGAGCGTTAGGTTCACCATCACCACCGTGGAGTGTGTGTACCAGGGGCGATAGGTTCACCATCGTGGTGTCTGTGTACCAGGGGCTTTAGGTTGACCATCACCACCGTGGGGTAGTGCCAAGGAGCGTTAGGTTCACCATCACCACCGTGGGGAGTGCGTGTTGGGAGCGTTGGTTTCAGCATCACCAGCGGTGTGCCAGGCGTGGTTTCACCGCCGTGGGGAGTGTGTGTACCAGGAGGTTGGTTCACCGCAGTGGGAGTGTGTGTACCAGGGCGTGGGTTCACCATCACCCGTGGGGTGTGTGTACCAGGGGTGTTAGTTTCACCATCGTGGGTGTCTGTGTACCAGGGCGTTAGGTTCACCATCACCACTGTGTGAGTGTGTACCAGGGAGCGTTAGGTTCACCGTCACCACCGTGGGAGTGTGTGTACCAGGGAGCGTTAGGCTCCCATCACCACCGTGGAGTGTGTGCCAGGGAGTGTTAGGTTTCATCATCACCACCGTGGCAGTGTGTGTTCAAGGGAGCGTGGTCACCATCACCATCGTGGGAGTGTGTGTACCAGGGAGCGTTAGGTTCAACGCCGTGGGGAGTGTTTGTAGCAGGGAGAGTTAGGTTCACCGCAGTGGGAGTGTGTGTACCATGGAGCAGTAGGTTCACCATCACCCCCGTCGGGTGTGTGCCAGAGTGTTAGTTTCACCATCGTGGGTGTCTGTGTGCTGAGAGCGTTAGGGCACATCACCACTGTGATGGGTGTGTGCCATGGAGCGTTAGGCTTACCATCACAACCGTGGGAGTGTGTGTACCAGGGAGCGTTAGGTTCACCGTCACCACCGTAAGAGTGTGTGTACCATGGAGCGTTAGGTTCACCATCACCACCGTGGAAGTGTGTGTACCAGGGAGTGTTTGGTTCACCATCACCCCCGTGGGAGTGTGTGTACCAGGGAGTGTTAGGTTCACCATCGTGGGTGTCTGTGTGCCAGGGAGCGTTAGGTACACCATCACCACTGTGTGAGTGTGTGTACCAGGGAGCGTTAGGTTCACCGTCTCACCGTGGGAGTGCGTGTATCACGGGCGTTGGTACACCATCACCACCGTGGGAGTGTGTGTACAGGGACTGTTAGGTTCACCATCACCACCGTGGAGTGTGTGCCAGGAGCATTGGGTTCACCATCACCACCGTGGGAGTGTGTGTTCAATAGAGGCGTTAGGAACACCGTCACCACCGTGGGAGTGTGTGTCCAGGGAGCGTTGGGTTCACCATCACCACCTTCAGGTGTGTGCCAGGGAGATTTGGGTCACCATCACCATCGTGGGGTGTGTGTACCAGGGAGCGTTAAGTTCACCGCCGTGGGAGTGTGTGTGCCATGGAGCGTTAGGGTTCACCGCAGTGGGGAGTGTGTGCCAGGGAGCGTTAGGTTCACATCACCACCGTGAGGTGTGTGTACCAGGGGTGTTGGGTTCACCATCGTGGGTGTCTGTGTACCAGGGAGCGTCAGGTTCACCATCACCACCGAGGGAGTGTGTGCACGAGGGAGCGTTAGGTTCACCGTCACCACCATAGGGAGTGTGTGTGCCAGGGAGCGTTGGTTTCACCATCACCACCGTGGGAGTGTGTGTACCAGGGACCGTTAGGGTCATCTTCACCACCGTGGGAGTGTGTGTACCAGGGGAGCGTTGGGTTCACCATCACCACCGTGGGAGTGTGTGTGCCAGGGGCGTTAGGTTCACCATCGTGGTGTCTGTGTGCCAGGGAGCTTTGGGTTGACCATCACCACCGTGGGAGTGAGTGCCAAGGAGCGTTAGGTTCACCATCACCACCGTGGGTATTGTTCCAGGGAGCGTTAGTTTCAGCATCACCAGCGTGGGGTGTGTGTACCAGGGCGTTAGGTTCACCGCCGTGGGGTGTGTGTACCAAGGGCATTGGTTCACCGCAGTGGGGTGTGTGTACCAGGGGGCGGGTTCACCATCACCCCGTGGGTGTGTGCCAGGGGTGTTAGTTTCACCATCGTGGATGTCTGTGCAGGGGCGTTAGGTTCACCATCACCACTGTGTGAGTGTGTGTCCCAGGGGCGTTAGGTTCAGTCCTTCAGCCAGGTGTGTGTACACGGGCGTTAGTGCCTCATCACCACCGTGGGAGTGTGTGCCAGGGAGTGTTAGGTTCACCATCACCACCGTGGCGGTGTGTGTACCAGGGAGCGTTAGGTTCACCATCACCCCGTGGTGTGTGTCCCAGGGCGTGGGTTCACCATCACCACCGTGGGAGTGTGTGTTCAATGGGCCTTAGGTTCACCGTCACCACCGTGGGAGTGTGTGTACCAGGGGCGTGCTCTCCATCACCACCTTGGGAGTGTGTGTACAGGAAGATTTAGGGTCACCATCACAATCGTGGGGAGTGTGGTAACAGGGAGCGTTAAGTTCACTGCCGTGGGAGTGTGTACCAGGGGCGTTAGGTTCACGCAGTGGGAGTGTGTGCAGGGAACGTTAGGTTCACCATCACCACCGTGGGAGTGTGTGTACCAGGGTGTGGGTTCACCATCGTGGGTGTCTGTGCCAAGGGCGTTAGGTTCACCATCACCACCGAGGGTGTGTGCGAGGAGACGTTAGGTTGACCGTCATCACCATAGGAGTGTGTGTGTACCAGGGTGCGTTAGTTTCACCATCACCACCGTGGGAGTGTGTGTACCAGGGACCGTTAGGGTCATCTTCACCACCGTGGGAGTGTGTGTACCAGGGAGCGTTAGGTTCACCATCACCACCGTGGGAGTGTGTGTACCAGGGAGCGTTACGTTCACCATCGTGGGTGGTCTGTGTACCAAGGAGCTTTAGGTTGACCATCGCCACACCATCACCATCGTGGGAGTGTGTGTACAAGGGAGCGTTAGGTTCATGATCACCATCGTGGGAGGGTGTGTACCAGGAAGCGTTTTGTTCACCATCACCACCGTGGGAGTGTGTGTACCAGGGAGCGTTAGGTTCACCACCGTGGGAGTGTCTGTGTACCAGGGAGCATTGGTTCACCAACGTGGAGTGTGTGCAGGGGCGTTAGGTTCACCACCGTGGGAGTGTGTTTACCAGGGGAGCATTATGTTCACCATCAACACCATGGGAGTGTGTAGAGGGAGCATTAGGTTCACCATCACCAGTGGGAGTGTGTGTACCGAGGGGCGTTAGATTCACCATCACCACCGTGGGGGTGTGTACCAGGGAGTATTAGGTTCACCATCACCACCGTGGGAGTGTGTGTAACAGGGAGCGTTAGGTTCACCATCACAACCGTGGGAGTGTGTGTACCAGGGAGTGTTAGGTTCATCATCATTACCACCGTGGCAGTGTGTGTTCAAGGGGCGTTAGGTTCACCATCACCCCCGTGGGGTGTGTGTGCCAGGGAGCGTGGGTTCACCATCACCACCGTGGGGTGTGTGTTCAATAGGCGTTAGGATCACCGTCACCACCGTGGGGTGTGTGTACCAGGGGCGTGGTTCACCATCACCACCTTCAGTGTGTGTGCCAGGGAGATTGGGGTCACCATCACCATCGTGGGAGTGTGTGTGCAGGGCGTTAAGTTCACCGCCGTGGAGTGTGTGTACCAGGGCGTTAGGTTCACCGCAGTGGGGAGTGTGTGTACCAGGGCGTTAGGTTCACCATCACCACCGTGGGGGTGTGTGCACCAGGGAGTGTTAGGTTCACCATCGTGGGTGTCTGTGTACCAGGGAGCGTCAGGTTCACCATCACCACCGAGGTGTGTGTGCACGAGGAGCGTTAGGTTCACCGTATCACCACCGTGGGAGTGTGTGTAGGGACCGTTGGGGTCATCTTCACCACCGTGGGAGTGTGTGTACCAGGGCGTTAGGTTCACCATCACCACCGTGGGGGTGTGTGTACCAGGGCGTTAGGTTCACCATCACCACCGTGGGAGTGTGTGTGCCAGGGGCGTTGGGTTCACCATCGTGGGTGTCTGTTTACCAGGGAGCTTTAGGTTGACCATCACCACCGTGGGGAGTGAGTAAGGGCGTTGGGTTCACCATCACCACCGTGGGAGTGCGTGTTCCGGGCGTTGGTTTCAGCATCACCAGCGTGGAGTGTGTGTACCAGGAGCGTTAGGTTCACCGCCGTGGGGAGTGTAAGGAGCGGTAGGTTCACCGCAGTGGGAGTGTGTGTGCCAGGGAGCGATAGGTTCACCATCACCCCCGTGGGGTGTGTGTGTACCAGGGGTGTTAGTTTCACCATCGTGGTGTCTGTGTACCAGGGAGCGTTAGGTTCACCATCACCACTGTGTGAGTGTGTGTACAGGGGCGTTAGGTTCACCGTCACCACCGTGGGAATGTGTGTACCAGGGAGCGTTAGGCTCACCATCACCACCGTGGGAGTGTGTGTACCAGGGAGTGTTAGGTTCATCATCATCACCACGTGGCAGTGTGTGTTCAAGGGAGCATTAGGTTCACCATCACCACCGTGGGAGTGTGTGTACCAGGGAGCGTTAGGTTCACCATCACCACCGTGGGGAATGTGTGTACCAGGGTGGTGTTGGGGGAGTTAGGTTCACCATCACCATCGTGAGTGTGTGTGTGCACAGGGAGCGTTAGGTTCACGTCACCACCGGGTGTAATGTGTACCGAGAGGTTAGGTTCATCTTCTGCAGTGAGTGTGTGTACCAGGGAGTTCTATCACCACCGTGGGAGTGTGTGTGTACCAGGGAGGGGATTCCTGTGTGGTGTTGATTTAGGTTGACCATACCTGCGGTGGTCCAAAGGCGTTAGGTTGCCCAAATGATCCAGGCGTAGTTTGACCGGATTTGTTCACATCACCACTGTGGGAGTGTGTACCAGGGAGCGTTAGTTCACCATCACCACCGTGGGATATGCAGGGAGGTTAGGGTACCATCACCATCGTGGGGTGTGTGTACAGGGCGTTAGGTTCACCATCAAGTGGGAGTGTGTGTACCAGGAGCGTTAGGTTCACCATCACCACTGTGGGAGTGTGTGTGTACCAGTTCTACTTTCACCACCGTGGGGGTGTGTGTGTACAAGGGGCGTTAGGTTCACCGTCACCACCGGTGGGGTGTGTGTGTGTACAGTGGAGATTGGGTTCACCATCACCTCTTGGGAGTGTGTGTTAGTTTCACCATGGTTCATCACCACTGTGGGAGTGTGTGTGTTCAGCTATGGGTTCGTCCTGCCACCGTGGGAGTGTGTGTACCAGGAACGTTAGGCTCACCATCACTACCTTGGGAGTGTGTGTATGGGAGGTTAGGTCACCATCACCATTGTGGAGTGAGTGTGTACAGGGACCAGGAGCTGGGTTCACCGCAGTGGGGTGTGTGTACCAGGGCGTTAGGTTCATCGTGGGTGGTGTTAGAGTTCACCGTCATCACTGTGGGATTGACCGGTAGCGTTAGGTTCTCGCCTGGGTGTTTAAAGGTGGTTCACCGTGGGTGTGACAGGGCGTTAAGTTCACCATCACCGCCGTTAGTGCAGGGAGCGTTAGTTTCACCCGTGGGAGTGTGTGTGGATGTTAGTTGTTCACCATCGTGGGTGTCTGTGTACCAGGGAGTGTTAGGTTCACCATCACCTCGTGTGATGTGTGTGTACCAAGGAGCGTTAGGTTCTCACCACCAGTGAGGTTAGGTGTGTGTGCATCGAGGGAGTGTTAGTGTACTGTATTCATATGTAGTGTGTGTAAATGGTGGGTTTGTCACCACCGTGGGGGTGTACCACAGGCGTTAGGACACTCATGATTTCACCGTGAATGTGTGTGTGTTCAAGGAGCGTTAGGTTCACCATCACTTGGGAGTGTGTGTGGCCGCAGGGAGTGTTAGTTTCCACCATCGTGGAGAGTTGATTTTATATCACCACGGTTCACCATCACCGTGGAAGTGTGTTCAATGGGAGCGTTAGGTTCACCGTCACCATCGTGAAGGTGGTGTACCAGAGGGTTAGGTTCACCATCACCACCGTGGGGGTGTGTTACCAGGAGCGTTAGGGTTCACCACCGTGGGATTGTTTAGGAGCACCAACAGTGTGTATAATGTACCAAGGAGGCTAGGTTCACCACCAGTGGGAGTGTGTGTGCAAATAGCGTTATGTTTAACATCTGCCACTGGGGAATTAATGTACCAGGAGTGTTAGGTTCGGAATATTGTGTGCGAGGAGCATTATATTCACCATCATCACCATGGGAGTGTGTGGTAGCAGAGCGTGGAGTTCACCATCACCACTGTGAGAGTGTGTGTACCAGGAGATTAGGTTCTATCACCGTGGGGTGTGTGTGTACACCAGGGAGTTAGGTTCACCATCACAGTGTGTTGCCAGGGACGTTGATTCATCATCACCACCGTGGGTGTGTGTTGTGGAGCGTTAGGATCCCAATTGGGAGTGTTATTATAGGAGGTGTTGGTTCTTTCATCACCGTGGGAGTGTGTGTACCAGGGAGTTAGGTTCAGCATCACCACCGTGGGGAGTGTGTACCAGGAGCGTTAGGTTCTCATCACCACTGTCAAGGAGCGTTAGTATGTACTGGGTGTAATACCAGGGCGTTAGGTTCACCATCACCACCGTGGGGTATGTGTGCCTGCCAGGAGGTTAAGTTCACCATCACCACGTGGGGGTGTGTGTGTACCAGGGAGCGTTAGGTTCACCACCGTGGGGTGTGTGTGTACCAGGGGAGCATTAGGTTCACCATCGTGGGTGTGTGTGTACCAGGGAGCTTTAGGTTCACCATCACCACCGTGGGAGTGTGTGTACCAGGAAGCGTTA
>NW_024726456.1:0-11188 GCF_018991925.1 Homarus americanus
GAAGATTGTGAAGTGAGATGTAGTGAAGATTGTGAAGTGAGGTGTAGTGAAGATTGTGAAGTAAGATGTAGTGAAGATTGTGAAGTGAGATGTGGTGAAGATTGTTAAGTGAGATGTGGTGAAGATTGTGAAGTGAGATGTAGTGAAGATTGTGAAGTGAGATGTAGTGAAGATTGTGAAGTGACATGTAGTGAAGATTGTGAAGTGAGATGTAGTGAAGATTGTGAAGTGACATGTAGTGAAGATTGTGAAGTGAGATGTAGTGAAGATTGTGAAGTGACATGTAGTGAAGATTGTGAAGTGAGATGTAGTGAAGATTGTGAAGTGAGATGTAGTGAAGATTGTGAAGTGAGATGTAGTGAAGATTGTGAAGTGAGATGTAGTGAAGATTGTGAAGTGAGATGTAGTGAAGATTGTGAAGTGAGATGTAGTGAAGATTGTGAAGTGAGATGTGGTGAAGATTATGAAGTGAGATGTAGTGAAGATTGTGAAGTAAGATGTGGTGAAGATTGTGAAGTGAGATGTAGTGAAGATTGTGAAGTGAGATGTAGTGAAGATTGTGAAGTGAGATGTAGTGAAGATTGTGAAGTGAGATGTAGTGAAGATTGTGAAGTGAGATGTAGTTAAGATTGTGAAGTGAGATGTAGTGAAGATTGTGAAGTGAGATGTGGTGAAGATTATGAAGTGAGATGTAGTGAAGATTGTGAAGTGAGATGTGGTGAAGATTGTGAAGTGAGATGTAGTGAAGATTGTGAAGTGAGATGTAGTGAAGTTTGTGAAGTAAGATGTGGTAAAGATTGTGAAGTGAGATGTAGTGAAGATTGTGAAGTGAGATGTAGTGAAGATTGTGAAGTGAGATGTAGTAAAGATTGTGAAGTGAGATGTAGTGAAGATTGTGAAGTGAGATGTAGTGAAGATTGTGAAGTGAGATGTAGTGAAGATTGTGAAGTGAGATGTAGTGAAGATTGTGAAGTGGGATGTAGTGAAGATTCTGAAGTGAGATGCAGTGAAGATTCTGAAGTGAGATGTAGTGAAGATTCTGAAGTGAGATATAGTGAAGATTGTGAAGTGAGATGTAGTGAAGATTGTGAAGTGAGATGTAGTGAAGATTGTGAAGTGAGATGTAGTGAAGATTGTGAAGTAAGATGTAGTAAAGATTGTGAAGTGAGATGTAGTGAAGATTGTGAAGTGAGATGTAGTGAAGATTGTGAAGTGAGATGTAGTGAAGATTGTGAAGTGACATGTAGTGAAGATTGTGAAGTGAGATGTAGTGAAGATTGTGAAGTGAGATGTAGTGAAGATTGTGAAGTGAGATGTAGTGAAGATTGTGAAGTGAGATGTAGTGAAGATTGTGAAGTGAGATGTAGTGAAGATTGTGAAGTGAGATGTAGTGAAGATTATGAAGTGAGATGTAGTGAAGATTGTGAAGTGAGATGTAGAAGATTGTGAAGTAAGATGTGGGTGAAGATTGTAAAGGAGATGTAGAAGATTGTATGAGATGTAGTGAAGATTGTGAAGTGAGATGGTGAAGATTGTGAAGTAGAGATGGTAGCAAAGATTGTGAAGTGAGATGTGAAGTTAAGATTGTGAAGTGAGATGTAGTGAAGATTGTGAAGTGAGATGTAGTGAAGATTATGAAGTGAGATGTAGTGAAGATTGTGAAGTGAGATGTAGTGAAGATTGTGAAGTGAGATGTAGTGAAGATTGTGAAGCGAGATGTAGTGAAGATTGTGAAGTGAGATGCAGTGAAGATTGTGAAGTGATATGTGGTGAAGATTGTGAAGTGAGATGTAGCGAAGATTGTGAAGTGAGATGTAGTGAAGATTGTGAAGTAAGATGTGGTGAAGATTGTGAAGCGAGATGTAGTGAAGATTGTGAAGTGAGATGTAGTGAAGATTGTGAAGTGAGATGTAGTGAAGATTGTGAAGTGAGATGTAGTGAAGATTGTGAAGTGAGATGTAGTGAAGATTGTGAAGTGAGATGCAGTGAAGATTGTGAAGTGAGATGTAGTGAAGATTGTGAAGTGAGATGTAGTGAAGATTGTGAAGTGAGATGTAGTGAAGATTGTGAAGGGAGATGTAGTGAAGATTGTGAAGGGAGATGTAGTGAAGATTGTGAAGTGAGATGTAGTGAAGATTGTGAAGTGAGATGCATGAAGATTGTGAAGTGAGATGTAGTGAAGATTTTATAGTGAGATGTGGTGAAGATTGTGAAGTGAGATGTAGTGAAGATTGTGAAGTGAGATGTCGTGAAGATTGTGAAGTTAGATGTGGTAAAGAGTGTGAAGTGAGATGTAGTGAAGATTGTGATGTGAGATGTAGTGAAGATTGTGAAGTGAGATGTAGTGAAGATTGTGAAGTGAGATGTAGTGAAGATTGTGAAGTGAGATGTAGTGAAGATTGTGAAGTGAGATGTAGTGAAGATTGTGAAGTGAGATGTAGTGAAGATTGTGAAGTAGATGTATTGAAGATTGTGAAGTGAGATGTAGTGAAGATTGTGAAGTGAGATGCAGTGAAGATTGTGAAGTGAGATGTAGTGAAGATTGTGAAGTGAGATGTAGTGAAGATTGTGAAGTGAGATGTAGTGAAGATTGTGAAGTGAAATGTGGTGAAGATTATGAAGTGAGATGTAGTGAAGATTGTGAAGTGAGATGTAGTGAAGATTGTGAAGTGAGATGTAGTGAAGATTGTGAAGTAAGATGTAAAGATTGTGAAGTTAGATGTAGTGAAGATTGTGAAGTGAGATGTAGTGAAGATTGTGAAGGGAGATGCAGTGAAGATTGTGAAGTGAGATGTAGTGAAGATTGTGAAGTGAGATGTAGTGAAGATTGTGAAGTAAGATTATAAAGTAAACTGTAGTAATTGAGGTTAAACGAACGCGGGTTATTCTGTAGTGTATCCGTGTCTTGTTAACGCTGAACCAACATGGGGGTGGTTCTCAATATAGATACGTTATTTTGCCGGGAATTTCGTGTCAAAACAAAATATGAATCAACCATATTTAGCCTAAATTAACCTAGCGGCTTTATTATATATTCTAAGATGTTTAAGTTGGATAGATCAGATCAGGTTAGGTTAAGTCAGGTTGAGTTAGGTTAGGTTAGTTTTGTTAATTTTTCCACTTAGAGGCTAGTTTATTGTGCCCCCCATACTCATCCTGTGAGCGGTAGCGCAAAGAGATTACAAAGTGGTGTTAGATGAGGTAGGTGGTTAAGTTAAGTTTAAATAGGTTAGGTTAGATTACGTCAGGTTGGGTTAAGTTAGGTTAGGTAGGTAATAAGTAGATAGGTTACGGTCGGTAGGTGGGAAAGTTAGGTTTGATTAGGTTAGCTTATGTCAGACAGGGAGGTTAGGTTAGATTATGTCAGGTTAGGTTAGATTACGTCAGGTTAGGTTAGATTATGTCAGGTTAGGTTAGATTATGTCAGGTTAGGTTAGATTATGTCAGGTTAGGTGAGTAGGTGGTGGGTAAAAAAGGTTAGGTTAGGTCGGCAGGTTTTAGTGTAGGAGCTTAAGTAATCCCTCAAAAATTTCATGTTAATTTTTGACACCCTACATCATAATAATCCTTATAAACTATGTTAAGGAACTGTGGTGTCATTTTTTCTGAACGGTTTATTATAAGTTTTATGCCATTAAAGAAGTTTTATCAAAGAGCGGCGTAATGAACCACAGACGTATTACCATTAAGTCCTTAGTAACTTAAAACATGACTAATAACCTATGAACATGTAGTATTTTATGATTACAATTTAACATAATATATTATGAATGCTGTTATAATATCTTAAGTGTGTTACAAACATGGCTGCTCATATATGCCATCCTGTCTCTGGCAAAGAAGAGATTGCAGTAAGTAAAATTATTTGCTAAAGACAAATACTGGAAATTAAACATATACATATTACCATTATCTGAAAAGCTTAGAACCACCGTTTTATATTTATTAAAAGTTTGTAGTGTTATACATCATGTGTATACAAGTCACAAGTTATTATTTACGACATTGCTTCAGTCCTCGTCATCAGAGTCTTCTGTGTACAACCGATTCCTTCACCTTGTTTAGGCATTTCTCATCATCTGCTTGACAGTTACACATCTCGGTGCATGTCATGCTATTCTTTCTGATTCTTTCTGTATGAACATGACAATGATCCACAATTCCTGACCCACATCCACATTTAACAAGTTCTGTAATTGCTTCTGGAGCTGGTGGTTGGTCTGATATTACTAGTATGAAACAGTCATTGTCAATCTTCCAGCCATGCTCTAATTGTGAAAGCATTTCACTGTCTGCATCACAAGACCACAGAAGAGCTTGATACCTTCCTCTCAATATATGATACCTTAGAGTTGCTGCAGTCGCTGGTAGTTCTCCAGCTTCTGCCTGCGTTTTCTTGAAGAGATGCCATCTAAGTTTGACAGTTTACTGAAAGTCATTCGTGGACAGTAGAGCTTAAATACAAATTCCTCTAGACCAATATACATGTCTGCTGGAGGGCATTTGGTCTACTCAGCATCTTGAATGCATCTAGGACTTTTGTGTTAGATTTCATCAAAGTGCTCCAACATGCTTTCTTTCCTTTGCCAACAAATTTTCCAATGCAGTCAGATCCTGTGAAGGCATGGAAACCTGTAAGGCTCTCTGCCCAATGTGTCGTCGCTCACCAGTTCCTGTTATCATACCAATATTTTCTCCAAGTTGAGGCTGCTTTAATATGCCAAACACATCAGTGTCTGGTGACTTGATATGTACAGTGCTGCCCTTCTGTGATGCATATACTGTATGTCCTGCTGAAGTTCTATAACTTGTGATAGCAATTTGATGGTTGAAGTTTTATTTGCTGCTGTCCACGACAGAAGATTAACCTTGGACATCTTTTCCCAGATGCTCAATGGACCAACAATACGTTCCTGATAAAATTTTCATAATTTTGTCTTCCAACTTCATATGCACATAGATTGTCATATTTGGCATTTTCTGGCATTACAGCTCCAGTTACCAAGTTTAAAAGAGCATCATTTTCCTGGGATTACAGTCACCAATAACATTGTGTAGCTTCTCTACATCAGCATATTGACGGCTGACAATAGCTGCAGAGAGCTCATGGTGTTCTGTTCTTTTGTAATCTTTATGAGTTTGATATTTTATGTAATGAACTTAATTTGAAAACCCAAATGGTAGTATATGATCTTTTATCACCTTAAGACACTCTGTGCGTCATGCCTCTCAAGTGATTTTTTTCCTCTTTTACTTCTCTGGACAAATACGACCCATCAGAAAAAATATCACCATATATTTTCTTAATCTACAGGTGCCAAGGTTTAAAATGACGGATGGTGTTAAAAATTAACCTGAAATTTTTACGTGACCACATATTGGCTTGTTGGGTTTCTGAGAGAACTTCACGGCTTAATAGCGCCTCTGTATTGATAGCCGGTACATGTCGTAATATCCACCGCTCATAGTTAAATCTTTATGTCCGTTTATTTTGTCCTAATTTAAGTATCAAAGAGTGTTTTCATTTTTAAGTATCTTACGTATCTTTTTTCCTCACTCTTAAGTATCTAAGTATGATATTTTTTCATTTATAAGTAACTAACCATATTTTTGGTTTCATTATAAAATGTGATTGATATAGACAACAGAAGTAAATATCAGCTAGAGGTCGTAAACGAAGCTGATGTGAAGTATTTTGACTCACTTTTCCCACGAACTAATTGCTTCACTGGGAACCATCCGATTCAAATGTGTCTCAGGCGATACAGGGTGTTTATGCGTCACTCTGATACCAAGAATGACTTTGTGTACTGTGGTGAAGCTGAGGGTAGGATAGGGTTGGGTTGGGTTGGGATGGGTTAGGATTACGCATGTGTGGGTATATTCTGTCGCATTTTATAGGTATCTTGCGTCTTTCTCTTTATTCCTTCTTTATCATGAGTATCTGTGCCTATTAATACACCACCTCGCAGGATAGTGGAAGAGGAATGGATAGTAACGAGATAATATTCTTCTAACATATACCTTAGCTTGATTACAGGTAACACCAGGTAGAAGTTACATGACTCTTAAGAGTTTTCCTCGACTTGGCTGATTCAACTGTAAGACTTGTTGTATTTATCCTTATTAAAATCCTCCACCTGTAAGACCATCCACTTGTAAGACCCTCCACCTGTAAGACCATCCACTTGTAAGACCCTCCACCTGTAAGACCCTCCACCTGTAAGACCATCCACTTGTAAGACCCTCCACCTGTAAGACCATCCACTTGTAAGACTCTCCACTTGTAAAACCCTTTAGGGATTTGAAATACCTTCTCGTCTTGGCTCCACTAGTACTGTACACACCCTCTCTAGCCTTAGTTTACAGTAATGTTGAAGTATATAATGAAGACTCACAGCTCATGGGTTAGAAAAACATAAGATGCTTGTTTTATTTATTTATTTATTTATTTATTTATTTATAGCTTATTTTAGAATCCCCGAAAGTTAGAACAAAATGGCTGACGGGACTCACAAGCGGGCGGTGTTTACTGTATGGACCAAGAATAAAAAATAAATGAAAAATAAAATAAATAAATCGTAAATTGGTGCATTGTTTCTCCAGGGGTAATTATAGAAGTACAAATGTTCTCCAGCAGTGGGTAACGATCATAGTCACGTATAGAGCTTCCGACGCAGGTAGATTGATATAGATGCATTACCTTGAGTTAGTGGGTTACAGGGGCCTCTTTCACGATGATATTAAAGGTGTTTTTTCCTTCTGTTTGTGGCACTTGAGGTGTTTAGGTTAGGTTTAATTAAAATGGTTTAGTTATAATAGTTATATTACGATAAGTTAAGTTACATTTAGAACTTTTGATTTGCATATATCGTGTTTTAGAAGGATTTGTTAGCTAATAAGTTTAATTTGGATAAGTTTAGTTTAATTTAGATCATTTGATTTTACAAGGTCGTATTATAATGACTGGGAACCATATAGAAACCTGTTAGAAGTAAATATTTCTACAGCAGTGAATGAGTAGGTCAATAAGTGGTGTATAGAGCTGCTGACGCAACTTAAACGGTATATACTGTACATTATATGTTATCAGAGCTTTCCTGTTGTACGTAACCGCCTCTGTCAAAGTGTCTTAGTGGCTCATGTGAAGATTAGCCTCTAGTTTATTTAACCTCAAGATTAACTACACTGGCACTGCCTGACCTGACCTGACCTGACCTGACCTGACCTGACCTGACCTGACCTACCCTACCCTACCCTACCCTACCCTACCCTACCCTACCCTAACTTAACCTAACTTAATCTAACCTAACTTAACTTCCCATGTAGCGTTAGGTTAATCATTAGTTGAAATAAGCTGGGAGGGTTAATCTTCATGTAATCTATCTTAATTAACAATTTTGGTCAGGTGAGGCCTTCTTTACCTTACTCGAGAGCAGGAGGAGGAGGACTTGCTAACGTCTACAGATCATCGTCAACCAAGGCAGATAATGAATACCTTTTGTTTACCTTCGTGGCTTAAGAACACATCTTAACACCATAAGACTATTCGCCTCAATGCAATAATACAGTAATTGATTATTGTATTCTAATAAAATTTACGGTGTATCTTTTGAACCAGATTTATTGTTTGACTTTTGTGAATGAGAAACTGGTTGAGGTGTATTGTGGTAAACATCCTTAAGAGCAGCTCTGTGTGTTCTTACGACCTCAAAGTAACACAAAAGGTAGCCAATATCTACCCTTGGTCAGTCACTTTATGTAGATGTCAATTGTGTCATTTTCTAGACTTAGTGCCCCCTGGAGGAGAAAGTAAATACAATGTTGATTTATTTTGGTCACAACACACGCTAGTAGATTATTTTTTCCTATTTAACTAAATAATTAACACTATGTAGCTAACTAATTATATGACTCAAAGATTGTAACCAATATGGCGTCGATATTGTTCACATACTCTATGATTAATAGATGTATTGTCTGTTTAATTTTAGGGAAGAATTTAATTTATAAACTTTTGAGAATCTGGATACAGGAGTTTTGTCTTTGCGCGCGCGTGTGTGTGTGTGTGTGTGTGTGTGTGGTGATGATGATGATGACGGATACTTTCCTCTGCAGTGAAAAAAATATCTTGACATTGCAAAGTTTAACTGTAAGCCGAAGGAACGTTTGTAATGTGACTTATTATGTGAAATTGTAACTTGAAATTTTTTGTGAAAAAATATTTCCCTATAAAGTTTGGCAGTAAATGAAGTATTACATCAAGGTGTAACTTGTAGTTCCTTGTGGAGTAAATTACCTAAGTGGACGATACAGCTACTCCAGGGTGTAAGACCTAGAGTAGAAAGTCTTAAGACCTTACCTGAGGTTGAAAGACTCTTATAGTGGAACGTCTTAGGTATTGAAACTTTAATTACAGTAAATAAAATATAATCTACCTAAACATTCCTTCACCTGGCGACAACCAATGATACAGGTGGTGTAATAGCTCTTTAAAATTCCTCCGTTTGATATAATAATGACCACACATGAACTTATAATGTGCAATATCTTGATAACACATTAGCTGCAACATTACACATAGTCCAGTGTATGTGTAGTGAGGGACATCTACCTAAATGAGTTACAGAATGTGGAGTTGAGGCAAAAAATGTTGGGACATGTTTGAGATCATCAGTTGAGCCAAACGTTTATACTCAATATTGTTTTAATGGTATTTTAGAGCGACCGAAAAATGTAAACAAAATGGCCGGCTAGGCTCGGGGGATCCACGAGTCCTCTTATGAAGGCTCGACAATAAATGAAAACAAATCAGATTAATTTAAACACATTTCCAAGAGTATTAGATCCTGTAAAGAGAGAAAATTAATACTTGATATTTGTAGAAGCTTTTTTTTTCGTCCGTTTTCGTCTTGGTTACAACAATTGTGGTGGTGTTACCTGTTCCAAACGGTAGACATCAAGGAAATGGATCAAGACCTTAATACTCAAAGGTACACATGATGATTTGTTCCCAAGTCCGAGGATATACTTCACAAAACAGATTAACATTAGGACACAATGATGGCGAACAAAATAACATCAACATTGCGTACAGCACATGTCTTGCTTTGACTCTTAACTCTTGTAATTTTTCGTAATGTTAGTGAATGAAATTGAGATTCTGGGCATATTTTCCTGTTTTTCTTTCTAATCAAGTGTAAAGGAAGATGTACTGTTTATTGATGGATTTGGTGATGTCTTAATAGTGTATTAGTGTGTTACTATTACACAGGTTTGGTATAGTGGTGACGGTAATGTAGTGTAGTAAGATTTTAACACATGGAGGTGAATTTGTCTTTTATGTTGAGGATTTAAGAACATAAGAACATAAGAAAATAAGGAGTCTGCAATAGGCCGGTTGGCCTGTGCATGACAGCTCCTGTCGAGAGTTACTACCACTCTCTATCATCCATGAATCTATCTAGCCTCCTTTTGAAACTTTCCAGAGTTCCCGCACTTACTACAATGTTGCTAAGCTTGTTCCACTCGTCCACCACCCTATTTGTGAACCAGTTTCTTCCTATCTCCCTCCTAAACCTAAACTTATCCAACTTGAATCCGTTGCTCCGAGTCCTATCCTGCTCGGATATTATAAGAACTTTATTTATATCCCCTTTATTGATTCCTTTCACCCACTTAAATACTTCTATCATATATCCCCGCACTCTTCGTCTTTCTAGGGAATGCAAGTTAAGTTTCTGTAACCTATCCTGATATGGAAGGTTTCTAAGTCCCGGAATCATTTTTGTCATTCTTCGCTGCACCGACTCTAGTGAATTTATATCCATTCTATAATAGGGGCACCAGAACTGAACTGCATAATCGAGGTGCGGTCTGATTTGTTAAAGGGAAGATCTGGTGGACGGGGATAATTATCTGGTTGTGATGGACACGGCTCACCTAACCTAACCCAATCCAACCCAACCTAACCCAACCTAACCCAACCTAACCCAACCCAACCTAACCTAACCCCTAAATATGTGTGAGATAAGGTTCTGATTCAAGAACAAGATGCACAAGTTCGAATCCAAATTGAGCTGTAGGGTTTGTTGACTAATTCGGGGCTTCACATTCATAAAACTCTCAAATGGGATACGACTAAACCCGAAGCCCCATCTTCCGTCGGTCGGTCGTTGGTGTCAGGTCAAAGTTCAGTTTGTAGTTAACCTCCTGTGATATGTGTCATTTATCGAAACGAAACATGAGGTTAACGTGAAAACAAAACCTCGAAGCAACACGTATAAACAGGGTCGAGTTTTCATCGGATTTTACGTCATGAAATTTTCCATCTTGAGAGAGAGAGAGAGAGAGAGAGAGAGGGAGAGAGAGAGAGAGAGAGAGATTGATTGATTGATTCCGATGCTGAAATTAACACTAAAATTTTATACTGTAATTGAGATAAATGCAGGTAAGGTTGGCGTATGGAATTATTGAAGGACGATCACAGAAATGTTTTACCTGTTTCCTGTGATGTAAGTCCAAAATGGTGTTAATTGTCATGGGTTTATACGTCCAAAATGTTCTTCATATCGTAGGGTTTTACATCCAAATAGGCCATCCAAGTCCATATGTCCATTCATCCAGTTAGCTGTTTATCCATCCACCGATTCACCCACCTACCCATCTCTCATCCCATTCAGTCACCCATCTACCCATCTATCCTCCCATTCAGTCTCCCATCCATCCATCCATCCATCCATCCATCCACCCATCCATCCTTCCATCCATCACACGAGGAATAGAATGACCCACTTATAATTTTTCTCTTTCCTGCTGCACTAAGGATCAACCACCCAGAGTGGTATGGCTACCCAGAGTAAGTACACTCTGTATTCCTCCTTTACTCTATTGTGGGTGTAGGTGGTGGGTAGTGTGTGTTTGTGGGTGTAGAACGTGGATAGTAGGTTTGTTTGTGGGTGTAGGGCGTGGATAGTAGGTTTGTTTGTGGGTGTAGGGAGTGGATAGTAGGTTTGTTTGTGGGTGTGGGGCGTGGATAGTAGGTTTGTTTGTGAGTGTAGGGCGTGGATAGTAGGTTTGTTTGTGGGTGTAGGGCGTGGATAGTAGGTTTGTTTGTGGGTGTAGGGCGTGGATAGTAGGTTTGTTTGTGGGTGTAGGGCGTGGATAGTAGGTTTGTTTGTGGGTGTAG
>NW_024726457.1:0-21291 GCF_018991925.1 Homarus americanus
CCGGTCATGGTTTCGGTTACATGTTGTGTTGTTTTGTGACGTCAGTGGCGCAATCACCGCTGAGGATATTGTGTTAGTGACGTCATGGCGCAATCACCACTCGTTTGTTTTGTTGACGTCATGGCTTCGTCACCACTGGGGATATTGTGTCAGTGACGTCATGGCATAATCACCACTGTTTGTTTTAGTGACGTCATTGCACGAATCACCACTGTTTTGTTTTAGTGACGTCATGGCACCAATCACCCTCAAGGATATTGTGTTAGTGACGTCATTGCGCAATCACCCTCGAGGATGTTGTTTCATTGACGTCATTGCGTAATATCACCACTGAGGATATTGTGTTGAGTGACGTCATGGCACTTATCACTACTTGTTTGTTTTAGTGCGTGGCGCTTAATCACCACTCGAGGATATTGTGTTAGTGACGTCGCCAAATACGTTTGTTTAGTGACGTCATGGCATTAATCACCACTCGTTTTGTTTTAGTGACGTCATGGCGCAATCACCACTGAGGATATTGTGTCAGTGACGTCATGGCGCTAAACACTCGTTTGTTTTTAGTGGCGTCATTGCACGGAATAACCGCTCGTTTGTTTTTAGTGACGTCATGGCACCAATGCCTCAAGGATATTGTGTTAGTGACATTGTTGCGCAATCACCACTCGAGGATATTGTCAGTGACGTCATTGCCAATCACCACTCGAGGATATTGTGTTAGTGACGTCATGGCCCGCTCGTTTGTTTTAGTGATGTCATGACACCAATCACCACTCAAGGTTGTTTTATTGGTGATACGACGGTATGGCACCAATCACCACTCGAGTTGTTTCGGTGATTGAGTGACGGTATGGCACCATCACCACTCAGGTGTTTCAGTGATTGAGTGACGATGGCGCAATCACCACTCGAGGATTATTTTACTGATTGATGACGGTATGGCACCAATCACCACTCGAGGATTGTTTCGGTGATTGAGTGACGGTATGGCACCGTCACCACTCGGAGGATTGTTTCGTTGATTTGGTGACGGTATGGCACCAATCACCACTCGAGATTGTTTCAGTGATTGGTGACGGTATGGCACCAATCGCCACTCGAGGTTCTTTTTAGTGATGTCATCGCACCAATCACCCCTCTAGGATTGTCTTGTGGCACTATTACTACAGCGTTGTGGCACTCTGCAAAAACCATCTGTGCCTTAACACTATACACACTACTGTGACATTGCTACAGAGTCATTGTTTAATTATTCAAAGCTACAAAACATTGACCTATTTTCCTCCTCAAATGCCTCTGGGGTCTATGTGGGTGGACGTGATATGTGGTTGATATATCCATGAGCGGTACACAGAGAGAGAATGAAGAATAGAAAGGAGGAGGAGAATGGAGAGAGAGGGAGAATAAGACGACTAGAGCTACTTCGCGCATAGATATTGTATGGCAGGTCACATGTCCTCCCAAAGCCTTACCAAGATACGGTACGTAACATTTTTAACTGAATAATGTGTTACCAGGTGATGGATTGTTCGTGGTAGGTGTGGTGGTGTGTGTGGTGGTGGTGTGTGGTGGTAGTGGTGGTGGTGGTGGTAATTATTGTGTGGTGTGTGTAGTAGTGGTGGTGGTGGTGTGTGTGGTGGTAGTAGTGGTGGTGGTGTTTGGTGGTGTGTGTGGTGGTAGTAGTGGTGGTGGTGGTGGTGTGTGGTGGTGGTGGTGTGTGGTGGTAGTAGTGGTGGTGGTGGTGGTGGTGGTGTGTGGTGGTGTGTGGTGGTGGTGGTGGTGGTGGTGTGTGGTGGTGTGTGGTGGTGGTGGTGTGTGGTGGTGGTGTTAGTGGTGGTGGTAGTGGTGGTGGTGGTGTGTGGTGATGGTGGTGGTGGTGGTGTGTGTGTGGTGTGTGGTGGTGGTGGTGGTGTGTGGTGGTAGTGGTGTTGGTGGTGGTGGTGGTGGTGGTGGTGTGTGGTGGTCAGTGGTGTTGGTGGTGGTGTGTTGTGGTGGTAGTGGTGTTGGTGTGTGTGTTGGTGGTGGTAGTGGTGGTGGTGGTGTGTGGTGTGTGGTGTGTGGTGATAGTGGTGGTGGTGGTGGTGGTGTGTGGTGGTGGTGTGTGGTGGTAGTGGTGGTGGTGGTGTGTGGTGGTGGTGGTGGTGGTGTGTGGTGGTGGTGGTGTGTGGTGGTGATTGACTAAATATTAAGACTACACACAATATGATTTAATACACTTACTATACTTTCTTCCTCCACCACTACACCCGCCTCCTCCACCACTACACCTAATAATTACATAGTCGAAGATCCAGCTGTTTCGTCTCCTTAACACCTAAAATATCTGTCAAATTTTATAAAAGTGTTCATCTTATCTCGGTGCACACATACACACACACCAAGGAGCCACGTTCTGTTGTAAGGGGTTAAAAGCGTAAACGAGGTGTGTGTTTGTAACGTGTGTGTGTGTGTAACGTGTGTGTGTGTGTATCAGGGCATATATGTATGAATGTATGTTCCTTAAGACTGTAATAGAAAACATAGTATCCATTCATTCACTTTATATTATACTGTATATATATATATATATATATATATATATATATATATATATATATATATATATATATATATATATATATATATATATATATATATATATATATATATATATATACACATATATATATTTCATGTAGATCCCAATGAAAACGTGGATAAGATAAATCTTGATAAAATCACACGGAAAGGGAAACAACGGAGTACCTTAGCTTTCGTCTTTATTCCTATACCACTATGGATAAATGTACAGTCGCTAAAACAACTATCTGTGCAGGTGAGGTCGATATGTCGAAATTTTACGTGTGACTAGTGACAGCCCTCATATACCATAACTTATCGTCCATGGTCTCATAGTTTCCCACAAAGTATGCACAGATAGTTGTTTTGCTACTGTAGCTATGTATGTGTTTGTGTGTATGTATGTGTACAGGTGTGAGGCACAAATGATGTTGGTGGTGGTGTTGTAGTGTGAGGCAGTACCACAAAAACTCTCCTCTATTATTCAACACTTTAGCCAGCCACATATCACCTCTGGTTGTGTATGTGTGTATGTGTGTGTGTGTTTCAGTGATCTTCTTTCTATCAGTTTTAACACTGTAAGGTCGTGTGTTTCCTGTACTCAGAACACCTCTAATTTACACACGTCTGCCTCACTGTCACTCACAACCATTCACTCCATCGCCACAGTCCAGTACAACCATACACACGAGTTTTTCTAACAACCCAAATATCACAATAACAACCACTACATCATCCTATATCCTACAATCACTCTACCAACTATGTTCTACAACTATAAATACTCCACAATACTTCGCAACCACTTTTAACAACCGACCAACAACCATAACCACACTCTATAGCCCCAACCACATTCAGCAGCCACACGCCCGCAACTAAGACTCAACAGCAACCACAAACCATCCACACTCCACAATCACAACCAACAACACAACTAGTTCGTTGACCAAGAGTAATTGATTTAAAGTGATCGACCAGAACATGTGTGAATTGGGTGATAAATATATACGCACATGAACATGGTGTATGCACACACACACACACACTACCTCACCAACACTGCATCACCAGCAATATTTCTCCAGCAGTCACCAACAATAGATTCATTATATATGTTACAGAGGTAGAGGTTGTTTGGTCTCGTTACAGTTGCTTTGGTCTCGTTACAGTTGCTTTGGCCTTGTTACAGTTGACTTGTTCTCGTTACAGTTTCCTTGGTCTCGTTACGGTTATGACGTATGACGAGGACAACATGCTAGTAAACAGAGCCTCGACGCGGCCATCTCTTACTTGGAGAAAAATACAGGAGGCGCTATGGGTGAGCCGGCAAGCACATCTACGCCATCCCGAAGGTGGTAACAACAATAAATCTCTAGGCCCTAATTTAACCTAATGTTTATCTACCTTTTACTTCTTCTACGAGGTTAAGTGATAGCTAATAGAGGTTATATTTTGTTTGAAAATATTTTGGAGATGATTAAATGTTGTCAAGTTGATTTTTATTTAGTTAGATGTGGTTGTGTGTCTTTGGGTGAATGGATGGGTCTTTTATCATAGTTTCCCATTTACGTTCTTTATGGTGTGTGTGTGTGTGTGTGTGTGTGTGTGTGAAAAGAATGGTGTATTGTTTATGTCTAACTGCTATGTTTATGTATTTTGCTCTGTTAGGGGAATATCTACAAAAGCTTATATTATGATAGTGGTTTTTTTTATCTCAAAGACAAGCTAATTTATCGGTATAGTAGTGGTAACCTAGTAGTAATGTATAGCTTTGTTAAATTATGCGTCAAATATTTATAATTGCCTGTACAGATGTGTTCACTGTGTATACAAGAAGCCAGAAACTAGAAAATATTACTGCTTAAGTATTCGTTGGTTGTGCTCAAATTTCCCCGTTATAAGTTAAATCATAATGTACGTCCTCACTTGTAAAATCTCTTTCCAAATTTGGAGAGAAAAAATGCAGAAACAAAACTAGTTACGTGGTCAAGAGAATCTCAAAGAAACCACTAGAGTTAATGGTATTACAGAACATGACAACACTCATAACGCACTCACCAACACACTCACCGTTATCTAAGTCGACCACCCTCTGTGAAAAAGAACTTCCTTATATTCGTTCTGTATAATAACGGCGATCTTATAGTTATGTCCCCTCGTGTTGGTGGTGCGTGACATCACGAAAATGTCCCGGGTTCACGTTTTCCATCACTGAAGATTTTGAATGTTTCAATGAAATCTGCCGTATCATTACTGCCCTTGACCCGTAACTAGAAACAGGGCCACCGGGATATTTTGGTGCCTTGATTCGATAAACGTGATATTGGCCATTCCCCAATGCGTGTCTCAGTTCGACACACCATAGAAATTCCCAAACACAAGAGCTCTCTGTGACGTTACATGATCTCGCCAGCAGGCAGTCAAGGCTGATCAATACTTGGCTAACACTCACTAGAACTACCTCTATGACCACTACACCGTGTTGGTTTAACTCTCATTTGTGTATAAATATTCATACACTACAGTTATGGAGAATCAATGGCTAATCTCTTATACTCAAGAGGACTTGAGCCACCGAATCTAAGTCATTCCACAGACCTGGCCTTTGTGAGTTAACCAAAGCGACCGATACTGCCCGGGCACTCACCTGAATAACTGTAGCGTATCAATATAACCTATTCGTAGTGCATTACCATTGGTGAAATATACAACAGGTTGGTGCGTGTCGTCCTGTACTGAGTCTCGTGAGTGGTGCTCTGTGTGTGTGTTGGGTTAAGTAAGTTGAGCTGAGTTAGGTTAGTGAGGTTAACTTAGGTTGTCTTAGGTTAAGTTAGATATACAGTACATACTTTGACTTCTAATTCCACGCCTCTTCTTTTAACTCAATCTCTTGGTCTGAAACGATGTCGGTGACGGTCAACAAATCGTGTGATCTAATGGACAAAGCTATCGACGCCGGCAAGCCACCTCACATAGTACTCGATGCCACCACTACGGGCATGATCTCTGAGACCATCAAAGAGTTCACCAGAGCCCTTACCCTCCCCTTCTCCGCCTCATACGGCCAGGAAGGAGATGTAAGGCGAGATCCCTAGGAGACAGACAGATGGGTAGACAGACAGATAGGCAGGTTGGTAAACACTAAACAGATGACAGGTTAACAGAGACGAGCAGATAGACAAACAGATAGACAGAGAGATGACAGACAGACTTAAAATAGACGTAGAACCCATATCATAAAGTAGAGAGTCTTGCAGTGTAATGATGTTATAAGGACACAAGTTAAAGGTTAACAGCCATAGACACGTATAGGTGCTGATGGCGTTTGTCACCTGTTTGAGGGTGGCGAAACTAACACCTGGTGAAAGTACCTGGTGCATTGATGCCCTCCAGGTGACATCATCGTCCAATCAATCAGGGACATCGTTCGTACTCAAAACATCACTAACGCGGGATAATCTATGACGATACTTTCGGTAAGTTCTTCGTCAGTACCGTCACCTTTCCTTTACACCTGTCTTTATCACCCTTTCCTCTACACACCTGTCTTTATCACCCGTCTCTCTACCTGTCTTTATCACCGTCTCTCTCTACACACCTGTCTTTATCACCCGTCTCTCTACACACCTGTCTTATCACCCTTCCCTCTACACACCTGTCTTTATCACCTTCCCCTCTACACACCCTGTTTTATCACCCTTCCTCTACACACCTGTCTATCACCCTTCCCTCTACACCTGTCTTTATCACCCTTCCCTCTACACATCTGTCTTTATCACCTCCCTCTACCTGTCTTTATCACCCTTCCCTCTACACACCCGTCTTTATCCCCTTCCCTCTACACACCGTCTTTATCGCCTCCCTCTACACACCAGCCCTTATCACCCTTCCCTCTACACACCTGTCTTTATCACCCTTCCTCTACACACCTGTCTTTATCACCTCCCCTCTACACACCTGTCTTTATCCCCTTTCCTCTATACACCTGTCTTTATCACCCTTCCCTCTACACACCTGTCTTTATCACCTCCCTCTACACACCTGTCTTTATCCACCACCCCTCTACACACCTGTCTTTATCACCCTTCCCTCTACACACCTGTCTTATCACCTCCGTCTACACTTGTCTTTATCACCCTTCCCTCTACACACCTGTCTTTATCACCTCCCTCTACACCTGTCTTTATCACCACCCTCTACACACCTGTCTTTATCACCCTTCCCTCTACACACCTGTCTTTATCACCACCCTCTACACACCTGTCTTTATCACCCTTCCCTCTACACACCTGTCTTTATCACCTCCCTCTACACACCTGTCTTTATCACCCTTCCCTCTACACACCTGTCTTTACCACCCTTCCCTCCACACACCTGTCTTTATCACCCTTTCTCTACACACCGTGTTTTATCATCCTTCCTCTACACACCTGTCTTTATCACCACCCTCTACATCTGTCTTCATCACCTTCCCTCTACACCTGTCTTTATCACCCTTCCTCTACACCTGTCTTTATCACCTCCTCTACACCAGTCTTTATCACCCTTCCCTCTACACACCTGTCTTTATCACCCTTCCCTCTACACACCTGTCTTTATCACCCTTTCCTCTATACACCTGTCTTCATCACCTTCCCTCACACACCTGTCTTTATCACCTCCTCTACACACCTGTCTTTATCACCTCCTCTCTACACACCTGTCTTTATCACCACCCTCTACACACCTGTCTTTATCACCTCCCTCTACACACTTGTCTTTATCACCTTCCCTCTACACACCTGTCTTTATCACCTCCCTCTACACCTGTCTTTATCACCACCCTCTACACACCTGTCTTTATCACCCTTCCCTCTACACACGGTCTTTATCACCACCCTCTACACCTGTCTTTATCACCCCTTCCCTACACACCTGTCTTTATCACCTCCCCTCCCCACCTGTCTTTATCACCCTTCCCTCTACACCTGTCTTTATCACCCTTTCCTTTGCACACCTGTCACGTTTATCACCCTTCCCTCTACACCTGTCTTTATCACCCTTCCCTCTACACACCTGTCTTTATCACCACCCTCTACACACCTGTCTTTATCCCCTTCCCTCTACACACCTGTCTTTATCACCTCCTCTACACACCTGTCTTTATCACCCTTCCCTCTACACACCTGTCTTTATCTTCCCTCTACACACCTGTCTTTATCACCCTTCCCTCTACACAACTGTCTTTATCACCTTCCCTCTACACACCTGTCTTTATCACCCTTCCCTCTACACAACTGTCTTTATCACCCTTCCCTCTACACACCTGTCTTTATCACCCTTCCCTCTACACACCTGTCTTTATCACCTTCCTCCTACACACCTGTCTTTATCACCTCCCCTCTACACTGTCTTTATCACCACCCTCTACACACCTGTCTTTATCACCCTTCCCTCTACACACCTGTCTTTATCACCCACCCTCTACACACCTGTCTTTATCCCCTCCCTCTACACCTGTCTTTATCACCTCCCTCTACACACCTGTCTTTATCACCCTTCCCTCTACACACTTGTCTTTATCACCTTCCTCTACACACCTGTCTTTATCACCCTTCCCTCTACACCTGTCTTTATCACCTTCCCTCTACACGCCTGTCTTTATCACCCTTCCCTCTACACACCTGTCTTTATCACCCTTCCCTCTACACACCTGTCACGTTTATCACCCTTCCCTCACCACACTGTCTTTATCCTCCTCTACACCTGTCTTTTCACCCTTCCCTCTACACACCTGTCACGTTTATCACCCTTCCTCTACACACTTGTCTTTATCACCTCCCCTCTACACACCTGTCTTTATCACCACCTCTACACACCTGTCTTTATCACCCTTCCCTCCACACACCTGTCTTTATCACCCTTTCCTCTACACACCTGTCTTTATCATCCTTCCCTCTACACACCTGTCTTTATCACCACCCTCTACACATATGTCTTCATCACCCTTCCCTCTACCTGTCTTTATCACCCTTCCTCTACACACCTGTCTTTATCACCTCCTCTACACACACAGTCTTTATCACCTTCCCTCTACACACCTGTCTTTATCACCCTTCCCTCTACACACCTGTCTTTATCACCTCCTCTACACACCTGTCTTTATCACCCTTTCCTCTATACCTGTCTTCATCACCCTTCCCTCTACACACCCTGTCTTTATCACCTCCCTCTCACACCTGTCTTTATCACCTCCCTCTACACACCTGTCTTTATCACCACCCTCTACACCTGTCTTTATCACCTCCCTCTACACAGTCTTTATCCCTTCCCTCTACACACCTGTCTTTATCACCCTTCCCTCTACACACCTGTCTTTATCACCCTTTCCTCCATACACCTGTCTTCATCACCTTCCCTCTACACACCTGTCTTTATCACCTCCCTCTACACACCTGTCTTTATCACCCTCTACACACCTGTCTTTATCACCCTCTACACACCTGTCTTTATCACCTCCTCTACACACTTGTCTTTATCACCCTTCCCTCTACACACCTGTCTTTATCACCTCCTCTACACACCTGTCTTTCACCACCCTCTACACACCTGTCTTTATCACCCTTCCCTCTACACACAGTCTTTATTACCACCCTCTACACACCTGTCTTTATCCCCCTTCCCTCTACACCTGTCTTTACTCACCTCCCTCTACACACCTGTCTTTATCACCTTCCCTCTACACCTGTCTTTATCACCCTTTCTTTGCACACCTCACGTTTATCACCCTTCCCTCTACACACCTGTCTTTATCACCCTTCCTCTACACCTGTCTTTATCACCACCTCTACACACCTGTCTTTATCACCTTCCCTCTACACACCTGTCTTTATCACCTCCCTCTACACACCTGTCTTTATCACCTTCCCTCACCTGTCTTTATCACCCTTCCCTCTACACACCTGTCTTTATCACCCCTTCCCTCTACACAACTGTCTTTATCACCTTCCCCTCTACACACCTGTCTTTATCACCCTTCCCCTCTACACAACTGTCTTTATCACCCTTCCCTCTACACCTGTCTTTATCACCTTCCCTCTACACCTGTCTTTATCACCCTTCCCTCTACACACCTGTCTTTATCACCTCCCTCTACACACCTGTCTTTATCACCACCCTCTACACCTGTCTTTATCACCTTCCCTCTACCTGTCTTTATCACCACCTCTACACCTGTCTATCACCTCCCTCTACACCTGTCTTTATCACCTCCTCTACACACCTGTCTTTATCACCCTTCCCTCTACACACTTGTCTTTATCACCCTTCCTCTACACACCTGTCTTTATCACCCTTCCCTCTACACCTGTCTTTATCACCTTCCCTCTACACGCCTGTCTTTATCACCCCTCTACACCTGTCTTTATCACCCTTCCCTCTACACACCTGTCACATTTATCACCTTCCCTCTACACACCTGTCTTTATCACCTCCCTCTACACCTGTCTTTTTCACCTTCCCTCTACACACCTGTCACGTTTATCACCCTTCCCTCTACACATGTCTTTATCACCTCCCTCTACACACCTGTCTTTATCACCACCTCTACACACCTGTCTTTATCACCTTCCCTCCACACACCTGTCTTTATCACCCTTTCCTCTACACACCTGTCTTTATCATCCTTCCCTCTACACACCTGTCTTTATCACCACCCCTCTACATATGTCTTCATCACCCTTCCTCTACACACCTGTCTTTATCACCTTCCCTCTACACCTGTCTTTATCACCTCCCTCTACACACCAGTCTTTATCACCCTTCCCTCTACACCTGTCTTTATCACCCTTCCTCTACACACCTGTCTTTATCACCTCCCTCTACCTGTCTTTATCACCTTTCCTCTATACACCTGTCTTCATCACCTTCCCTCTACACACCTGTCTTTATCACCTCCCTCTACACACCTGTCTTTATCCTCCCCTCTACACACCTGTCTTTATCCCACCCTCTACACACCTGTCTTTATCACCTCCTCTACACTTGTCTTTATCACCTTCCTCTACACCTGTCTTTATCACCCTTTCCTCTACACGCCTGCCTTTATCACCCTTTCCTCTACCTGCCTTTATCACCTCCTCTACACACCTGCTTTATCACCCTTTCACGCTACACACCTGTCTATCACCTTCCCCTCTACACGCCTGTCTTTATCGCCCTTCCTCCTATACCTGTCTTTATCGCCCTTCCCTTTATACACCTGTCTTTATCACCCCTTCCTCTACACACCTGCCTTTATCACCTCACCTCCACACACCTGTCTTTATCACCTCCTCTACACACCTGTCTTTATCACCTCCTCTACACACCTGTATTTATCTCACCTCTAAGTACCTGTTTATCTAATCAGTGGAAATCAACATTGGTTTTTACATCAACGTGAGGCCAAATACCTTCATCTTGAGTCAATATCTCTACACACACACACACACACACACACACACACACACACACAGAAATGTCAGGAAGGCAGAAACCACCTTATTGTTTGTATTATTATTATTATTGTGTTATTATTATTGTGTTATTAAATATTTTGATGTGGCGATTTTAAATGCATTCTCTCTCCCCTCCTCCCACTACCTCCCCCAATCCTCACCATCATTCTTCCTCCTCCACCACTACTCCTCCTCCTCCCTCTACTACATCTTACCCCTTCCCCTCACATCCTCCCCTGTCCTGCCTCCCCACCACCACCACCTGCTCCTATGGTGATGAACACAAGTACAAGTCACTGCTGCAAACCTCCTGTCGCACACATTGTGGGCGACAGAGAGTGAGGGAACAGACCAAGAGACTCAAGGTTGGTGGTTGTCCTCTGAGCACTGTGTGTGTGTGTGTGTGTGTGTGTGTGTGTGTGTGTGTGTGTGTGTGTATATATGTATGCTTAGTGAATTCTGCAGTCCAAGACTGAAAACATTTCCAATAAACCATTATGTATGTGTGTGTGTGTGTGTATGTGTGTGTGTGTGTATGTGTGTATGTATGTGTGTATGTGTGTGTGTGTGTGTGTGTGTGTGTGTGTGTGTGTGTGTGTGTGTGTGTGCCAGTACCTGTACTATATCTACTGCCTCCTCTCCCTTCCTCTCCCCAGGGCAGACATCGTTAACTACTTCGCCGTCGGCAGCAGGGACACCATCAGCCAGATCCTGGATGCCGCCACAGCCAACATTTGTGTTCGGTCGGAAGTACGCCTGGTATGCCCTCTCTAGGTATGCCTCTTCTCTATCCCTCTCCAACATGATCTGTCTTCAGAGCCTCTAAATACACCTTCTGTAGATACGAGGTTAGCTCTCTCTGAACTTCCTTCATGGCTTAATTTGCAGTAATCTAATAATGTGTCATATGTTGGTTCACGTGTATAAATTATCGTCAAAATATTAAATTCAGTTTAGTAGTGTTCTCGTCTAAGTGCTGTTAACGGCTGTAGGGTGAGTCTTGTTTACATCTGGATCACCTATGATAGTTACACCTGTGAGGATTGTTTACTCTTGGCGAGGTTGGACAGGTGTTAGTATGCTCAGAGTGGAGGACGACAGGTGTTATCGTCACTACAGGATAACAGGATATCCAATGTGGTTGTGAGAATGCCTCTATAGTCTACCTGCGGCCTCACACTAGGTGCAGACAGTCGCGGAGAATCGCCATGCTCCAACGAGACTACGGGCTTACCAGCCTCTGAGATCGACGCTGTGGCACTTCAAGTACTTCATGCGGAGGCATCTTAGGCGCGGCGTGAGGTAATGATGAGTCTTCATTGTGTCACCTCTTTCGTGTTCTTGGTGTCGGCTCTTCACTACAACACTGTGTGGATATATTAGTGTGTGTTATAGGTTAATAGTAGACTGGTCATAACTATAGTATTCGCTATCAACTTCTGACAAACATATACCAGCTGGCTACTGAACACACATACAGTTACTAAGAGTGTAAAATTGGCCGATTTCTTTTCGATATTCACTTGTCACCATTTTTCTGGTTGGTAGTTTTTTAGGTTGGTGTGTGTTATGGTGCCATGTGGTGTGTGTTATGATACCATGTGGTGGACAATTACCATGGTAACTCTATGAGAGGTAGTGGTGTGTCTCTCTATACAGGAGAATGGCAGTTCGAACTTCGGTACCTGAGGTGTGGTTCAGCAGAACAATCCCCGTCAGGGACGACTTTGACCTACGCTCTGCCCTCCAGTCGGTGAGTCAGCTGAAGGGTCACGTATTGCTATATATTTTGCATTATATTTCACGTCAATAAAACTAGCATAATAACTATAATTTACTGTCGGGTTGTTTAATGTATTCCTTGTATTAAAACCTTACCTATACTTCTCCCTGGTGGCAGGTGTCAATGACCAACACCTGGGCGGTATTAGCTGGGGGTAATGGCATGTCGTACCCAGATGTCCCTCTTACTATGGACAAGTTCAAGATTCTCACCAGAACAGCTGGAACGCAAGACCTTGGGGAATGGTCGCTTGGATGCCCGGTACACTTATGTTCAAGTGGCCAGACCTTAGTGATTTCCAGGTAGCTTCCCTCTATCCTCACCCTCCCCTCTGCCAGGTGAGTCTCTCTGACCTCACGCACCTGGTCTCTAACCTGGTGACCTCCTTACCTTCGAACATTAAGGAAACACCGATACTCATAACACTAATGGGATTATACCTTCATCATTGAGGTTATAGTGACACATTATATTGATCTGGTGTTGTCGTGTCGCTTCTGAACCTTACTGTCAGACCGTGAGGCGTGGTACTACACGTGTCTTGTCCTCAGCGCCTTCATGTGTACAACTCTCTGTCCACCACCGAGAAGGGACGACCTGTATACCCCTGTGCTCATTAGCTGTTTACTTCTCTTCTTTGATGTTTGTCTTTTATCCATGTGTTGAATAAATATAATTTCATAGTCCCTAATGTTTGGATCTCCCTCCCTCCCTTCTCTCCTGGTGCATGGACCCTCCCTCAATCCTGTTCTTTCCTGCTGCACGTCCTTCCTTCCCCTCACACTTTCCCTCCTCCCCCCTTCTGGTGCATGGTCTCTCCTCACCCTCCCTTCCTTTTATCTCTTGTTGCATTCTCTCTCCCTTCCCCCTTCCTTCCTGCCTTCCTTCTCTCTTATTACAGTTCCCTCCTCCTTCCCTCCCTACCCCAATGCAAGTAACCTAACGTCTGTTTCTCCTGCTGTAGGCGGTGACTGTGTACAGGGTGACCACAGTACAGCAACCTCCCTTTATCGTAAACACCAACAGACGGTGAAGACAGATACTACGGCTACTGTATCGACCTTCATCAACAATCAAAAATCATCAACTTTTGAGTGATCCTTCAACTTCTTCCTTGACCGTCTACACCTCAGCCTCTAAGTCACTTCAATTTATGGTCGATTAGCTATTTATTTAAGCCTATAATTACCCCCAGCACTATAATTGTGTTGTATCATTCCGGTTCCCAGATACGAGATTGCTCCTGATGGCAAGTTTGGCACGATGGACGACAACCATGAGTGGAACGGCATGATCAAGCAACTCATCGAGAAGGTTGGTACCCTGAACACACCGAGGGAACTAGTTTGTGTGTCTGTGTGTGTGTGTGTGTGTCGTAACCCTAGTTTTTTTGTTTATTTATTTGTTATATTATTTATTATTAGTAGTAGTAGTATTATTCTGTGACACATACGTTTATTTATCACTGACTCACACATCCTGAGATTCAACAGCTTCTCCTAGCGTGCAGACATCGCCTTGGCACCATTATCTGTCATGGCTGAACAGGAAACGTGGGAGACTTCACCGTGCCTTTTATGATCTGGTAGGCATCACTATCCTCATGGCAAAGTGCCCACCTCACTCTTCAAGTTCCTAACTGTGCTGGAGCCTGGGTGTGGTTGTGTATCTCTTTAGCTTATGGCTTCACCAGGTGAGTTAGGGCTTCGATATTACATAGCATATACATACAGTACATACATACAGTACATACATGTATACACACATACATAAACTAAGGAAAATGAATAACCGGTCAGTATGTAGTGTGTAGGTTAGTTCACTACATACAATCATTCATTACTCATTGTTATCCGAATAGTGAATAAATTGATCTACGTCCTTACACCACCACCACCCACTACCACCATTACCACCACCACCACCACCATACCGTCACTACCAACACCACATCACCACCATACTCACTATCACTACTATACCGCCTTTCATTACCAACACCACACCACCATCACCACTACTACCAATGATATCTTCCTGTCACATTCTGTCACCTGAGACATCTTCCTGTCCACATTCTGTCACCCTGAACATCTTCCTGTCCACATTCTGTCACCTAGACATCTTCCTGTCCACATTCTGTCACCTGAACATCTTCCTGTCCACATTCTGTCCCTGAACATCTTCCTGTCCACATTCTGTCACCCTGAACATCTTCCTGCCACTTCTGTCACCCTGAACATCTTCTGTCCACATTCTGTCACCCTAGACATCTCCTGTCCACATTCTCTCTCTAAATCATCTCCTATACACATTCTCTCTCCTAAAACATCATTCTGTACACATTCTCTCTCCTACAGCGTCTCCTGTATATCTTCGACCAGTTTCCTACAGCTACCAGAACAACAAGGGAACGCTACAAGGATGACGACGAGAAGAGAGTTCAACCTGAAGGAGTGTCTATGGTCTGTGTGACTTCCTTACGCCTGGTAGGTGCTGAAGGGAGGTTTGGGGAGGGGGAGATGAATAGCAGAAGGTGGAGTGAGACAGCAAGGGAAGAAGAACAAGAGATGGAGGAGGAGGAGGAAGAGATAATGGGAAGAGGAGATGGAAGGTCAATCATTGTGTCTATGTTGATGAGTGGATATGTGTTTATTGTATGTTGGTGGTAGAAAGGATGTTGTGTTCCTGTGTTCCTGTGATGTTGTGTTAGGAAACTCACCTGCGCCCTTGTGTTTTACCCCTCGTTTCGTCTCTCGTCTCTTCAGGGTGGTGGAGAGGCGCCTAGGCTGTCCAGGCTAATGGCAACGACCTGGTGGCTCTTTGGGTTCATCATCATCGCCTCCTACACGGTAACTTGGCTGCCTTCTTGACAGGTTAGTTGAGATGCCTTATTGTCACTAATACTAAGACATCCACAAAACTAGTCCCTTGGGAATTGGGTGAAAATAACTGAGGGGAGGAAATAGGATTAAGTGTTCTGGAGAGGAGGTATAGAGAAAGTGAAAGACTGGGTATTTAACATGGGAAGACCTGGGACCTCAAGAGCTTTTAAAATAATCAAGAACAAGGCATCACGTTAACAGGTCATCACGTGAACAGGTCATCACGTTAACAGGTCATCACGTTAACGTCATCACGTTTGAGTTAAGAAATAGTGATTGTTTGAGAAATTTGTTTGAGTTTTCTTATGGCTAGTGGGATTATTATAACTATTATGAGTCATGTAACACCTAACTGAATAACTCTGACGACACCTTTGTATTCCCCTCCTTCAGTGTCGCGTTTGGATACTCCCATTGAGTCCCTGGACGACCTCAGTAACCAGTACAAGGTCCAGTACTATGAACAGCACCTCCACCATGGCCTACTTCGGAAGGATGGCTTACATAGAGAGATTTTGCAGTGGTGATGAGTCGTTTAAGGGGACACTTCACAGAGAGCACCTGTCGTTTGTTTCTGATGATTAAAAGGCCTAACGATACCTTGGTGGTTTAGGTTAGGTTAGGTTAAGTCTAAAAGTTGTGTTAAATTTGCTGGTTTTACAAACGTCTTTATTAATTTATTTAAAAAGTTCTTATTTATGTATGTCCCTTTCGTACATCTTCCTGTCACCACCACCTCCCCATCACCACCACACCTCACCACACACCACCACACCTCCCCATACCACCACACCTCCCCCATCACCCCACACCTCCCCACACCACCACACCTCCCCATCACCACCACACCTCACCACCACCACCACCACCACCTCCCCATCACACACACCTCACCACCACGACCACACCTCCCCATCACCACCACACCTCCCCATCCGACCACACCTCACCACTACCACCACCACACCTCCCCATCTCCACCACCTCACCACTACCACCACCACACCTCCCATCACGACCACACCACCCCCTCACCACCACACCTCCCCGTCACCACCACACCTCCCCGTCACCACCACACCTCCCCGTCACCAACCTCCCCATCACCACCACACACCTCCTCCACCACCTCCAAATCACCACCACACCTCCAAATCCACCACCACACCTCCCATCACCACCACACTCCCCATCACCACCACACCTCCCCATCACCCACCACACCTCCCATCCACCACCACCTCCCCATCCACCACCCTCCCCATCCACCACCACACCCTCCCCATCACCACCACACCCTCCCCATCACCACCACACCTCCCATCACCACCACACCTCCCCGTCACCACCACCTCCCCGTCACCGCCACCTCCCCGTCCACGCCACACCTCCCCATCACCGCCACCTCCCCATCACCACCACACCTCCCCATCACCACCACACACTCCCATCACCACCACCACACCTCCCCATCCTCCACCACACCTCCCCATCACCACCACCACACCTCCCCACCCATCACCACCACCACTCCCCATCACCACCACCACCTCCCCATCACCACCACCACACCTCCCCATCACCACCACCACACACCTCCCATCACCACCACCACACCTCCCCATCACCACCACCACACCTCCCCATCACCACCACCACACCTCCCCATCACCCACCACCACACCTCCCCCTCACCACCACCACACCCCATCACCACCACACCTCCCCGTCACCACCACACCTCCCCGTCACCACCACACCTCCCATTCACCACCACACCTCCCGTCATCACCATACATCACCGCCACCTCCCCATCATCGCCACACCTCCCCATCACCACCACACCTCCCCGTCACCACCACCACACCTCCCATCACCACCACACCTCCCGTCACCACCACACCTCCCCATCCACCACCACACCTCCCCATCACCACCACACCTCCCCATCACCACCACACCTCCCCATCACCACCACACCTCCCCATCCCCCACCACACCTCCCCATCACCACCACACCTCCCCATCACCCACCACACCTCCCCATCACCACCACCTCCCCATCACCACCACACCTCCCCATCACCACCACCTCCCCATCACCACCAGACCTCACCACCACGACCACACCTCCCGTCACCACCACCCTCCCGTCACCCACCACACCCTTCATCACCACCCACCTCCCATCACCACACACACCTCCCCGTCACCACCACACCTCCCCATCACCACCACACCTCCCGTCACCACCACATCTCTCCATCACCACCACACCTCCCTCACCACCACACCTCCCCGTCACCACCACACCTCCCCATCACCACCACACCTCCCCATCACCACCACACCTCCCGTCACCCACCACCTCCCCATCAGCACCACACCTCCCGTCACCACCACACCTCCCCATCACCACCACACCTCCCGTCACCACCACACCTCCCCGTCACCACCACACCTCCCCGTCACCACCACACCTCCCCATCACCACCACCTCCCCATCACCACCACACCTCCCCGTCACCACCACACCTACAATATACATTTCCCTCCCATCAGGATCTGGAAGGACATGTCACTAAACGATTCGATGAGTGACATTGAGAGGGCCAAGTTAGCTGTGTGGGACTACCCCGTGAGTGACAAATACACCAAGATGTGGCAGTCGATGCAGGAGGCTGGACTACCCATCACCTTCGAAGCCGTGCTGGAGAGAGTGAGGAAGTCTACCTCCTCCAGTGAAGGATTTGCCTACCTAGGTACGTGTTGTGTGGAGGCGAAGAGTGGGGGATAAGAAGGGAGGACTGGAGGAGGGAAGAATGAAGGGGTTGGGAGGATTAGCAGAAGGGTAGAGGTTGAGGAGGTGAGGAGGAGAAAGAAGGTTGAGGTGTGGTGAGTGTAGGGTGAGATGTGTGGGCTGTGTAATTTAATATTAATCTCTTACTGTACAAAAAAGATGAATTATTAATGATATAATATAAATAACATTTTATAGATTAACATTTTGGTTTACCGTGATGGCATCCTCATTTTACTATAACCATCCATATATTTATAAATATATTTATGGTATAAAGTCAACGTTTCTTATATAGTTATGGTATAAAGTCAACGTTTCTTATATAGTTATGGTATAAAATCGATGTTTCTTGTATATTCTGTCTCCCCCTGGCGGCGCATTATGAAAACATTACATCACAAACTATATCGTTGGACAAGCACATCAAATCACAGGTTGTTACGCTGATCTAAGTAAATTTTTTATTGAGACGCAGAATATAGTAACGGTTACTAAGCAGTCACATTAGACTCAGTAACGCCACTTGACCTGTGATATTAAAGTGAAATAATCAGATCAAGATACTTATATACACACTAACGTTTACTCGCGTCTAACACATAGTCAAAAATTCTTCTGACTGTAGCACTCCTAATAAGTAACAGTAAGTTCAGAGCGGGATGTAACGCAAGCTTAAGTAACGGATGTAACGTACGGTGAGTCTAATACATATCCCTGTTACGCTCCGTCACCTCAGTAACACAACATCTCCTGACCAGTAGTAACAGTAAGCTCAGGCGACATGTAACGGGTTGGTGTGGGCGTTGTGACCAACAGGGGACGCGACACATATCCGCTACGCCATCCTCACCTCTTGTGATATGATGTCAGTCGGGACGAGTTCTCCAGGAAGCCTTTGCCATAGCCGTCACCAGGGCTCGCCCTCAAAGACCAGCTCTCAGGGCGTGAGTAAATAGATAATACACTTTTATTCCATTTTTTAACATTTCAACCTTTTTTGGAATGTGTTTTCTAAAAGTTTATTTTTGAGAATGTGTATTTTTTTAGTGGTGCTTTTGGTTTTCGGTGTTTTTGTCCTGACGGAAAAGCCAGCATGTCCAGATTTTTTTGGCCCTGGTAAATGAAGATATTTTCCCTGGATGAATTTACTTTTTGATGGCGTGGATCTATTTTTTTTTTTTGCTTGGTGATGTTTTGCTGCCATACAACACATTTTTTATATGTGTTAAGCATGGCTGTTGTCGAACTGCTGGGCGTTCGTGTTTGGTGATCCAGCATGGATTCATTTTTTTTCAAGAATGCACCAGAAATTTTGAGTAATTTTTTTTCCTTATTACACGAAACATTCTTCAAAGGAAATACTATTTTTCCTCTCCAAAAATCGTCTTAGGATTACTCTCACTGTTAGCGTTGATTGGGTACAATATATCCATCTGGTAATTGTTTTTAATCAATGATAACAATTTCTGAAGACAACACAGTCGTGTTATTAGAGTACAAATCGTGGTGTTGTCTAACAACCTGAACTTTTCTCCAACATACACACAACACGACACATTCTGTCTGTCCATAATTCCGTGGTGATTTACCTACACACACACACACACATACACACACAGGTGAAGTTAACTCTCGCATCCCACAGCCATGTCCACAGCACCGCCTGTCTGGTCTCTGTCTCATTACCTGAAGGGGCAGGCATGGTGTCCGCGCCACAGAGGTCTGACTTGCGCCCTCAACATGTTCCCTGACACCGTAACCACCTTCTTCTCACTGAGCCTCCCGTCTCCCTCCCACCTCCACTCTCAGGTGACGCTACAGATATCCGCTACCAGGTGCTGACCAACTGTGACCTGCAAAGTAGGGAGGGATTCTCTCGGAAGCCTTACGCCATCGCCGTTCAGCAAGGTTCTCCTCTCAGGACCAGTTCAATGATGCGTGAGTTGGTCCGTACAGGTGGATGACACTCCTCAGTCTTCCCACACACACACACACACACACACACACACAGTAACAGTAGCCTTCACCCTAGTGTCTCAGCCTTCCATATATTTAGTCGCCTCCATTGACTTCTCGCCTCTATCACTCGACCTGTTTCATCCTCAACTGTCACCCTCATCTGCCACCCTCAACTGTCACCCTCATCTGTCACCCTCATATTTCAACATCATTTTTCTCACTCATCTTTCACCCTCCAACAACACCTCCCCAGACACCTGTACTTTGTCCTTCACGCTGGGGCTCTCTATCCCACTGAAAGTATCACAGTGTAAACAAATCCCAGTTAACACGCCACCTCCCTTATTCCTGTAGTTTGGTACCAGGTGAGTATGTTGACTGTGTAGTGACGATAGTCGATAGTTTTTCTAGTTGTCATACTTTGTTCTGAACTGAATAAAATGTATAAACTTCAGTCTTAGGAAGATTATAATCCTCCAGTACCCAAACAGCTGGGAGACTGTAATTTATTGAAGGTATGATACTGACTTCACCCCATCCAACACACCTCTGCCAGTTACAATATATAGGCAAATCATCCTATATGGAAAGAGTAGGATGGGAGTATCAATCGAGAGTCCTACGTAAAGTCATCTCACTACAGTTCCTTCTCCAGTTCTTGATAACATACAAGCCTATGATCTCTCTGGCTGATAGCGTACACTGTCCTGTTGCTACTGCAGGTTCCTGGTGGTGTAAGAAAGACAAACTAGAGGAGGTGTGTGTGTATGTGTCTGTCTTAATCCTAATTGCATTGTATTACACATGGCAGGCATGGCATG
>NW_024726458.1:0-12706 GCF_018991925.1 Homarus americanus
TGGGGACTTTGTTACACTAGATCAGGGGACTTTATTATGCTCGATCAGGGGACTTAGTTATACTGGATCATGGGACTTTGTTATACCCGATCAGGGGACTTTGTTCTACTCGATCAGGGGACTTTGTTTTTCTCGATCAAGAGACTTTGTTATACTCGATCAGGGGACTTTGTTATACTCGACCAGGGGCCTTTGTTATACTCGATCAGGGGGCGTTGTTATACTCGATCAGGGGTCTTTGTTATGCTCGATGAGGGGTCTTTGTTATACTCGATTAGGGGGATTTTTCATACTCGAGCAAGGACTTTGTTATACTCGATCAGGGGTGTTTGTTTTACTCGATCAGGGAACTTTGTTATACTCGATGAGGGAACTTTGTTATACTCGATGAGGGGACTTTGTTATTCCCGATCAGGAGACTTTGTTATACTCCATTAGGGTCCTTTGTTATACGATCAGGACTTTGTTATATACTCGACCAGGACAGATTATATCGATCTTGGGACTTTGTTATACTCCATTGGGTCCTTTGTTATACTCGATCAGGTTCTTTGTTATACTCAGCCAGGAGATTTGTTTTTCTCATTAGGACTTTGTTATACTCGATGAGGGCTTTGTTGCATACGAAGGTGCTGTTATACTCGATCAGGGGACATTGATATACTCGACCAGGGGACTTTGTTATACCCGATCAGGGGACTTTGTTATACTACATCAAGGGATTTTGTTATACTCGATCCGGGGCTTTATTATACTCGAAAAGGGGACTTTGTTATACTCAATCAGGGACTTTGTTATACTCGATCAGGGGACTTTGTTATACTCGATCAGGGGACTTTGTTATACTCGATCAGGGGACTTTGTTTTACTCGATCAGGGGACTTTGTTATACTCGATATGGGGACTTTGTTACACTAGATCAGGGGACTTTATTATGCTCGATCAGGGGGCTTTGTTATACTCGATCAGAGGACTTTTTTATGCTCGATGAGGGGGCTTTGTTTTACTCGATTAGAGGACTTTGTTATACTCGATATGGGGACTTTGTTACACTAGATCAGGGGACTTTATTATGCTCGATCAGGGGTCTTTGTTATACTCGATATGGGGACTTTGTTACACTAGATGAGGGGACTTTATTATGCTCGATCAGGGGACTTTGTTATACTCGATCAGGGGACTTTGTTATGCTCGATGAGGGGGCTTTGTTTTACTCGATTAGAGGACTTTGTTATACTCGATATGGGGACTTTGTTACACTAGATCAGGGGACTTTATTATGCTCGATCAGGGGACTTTGTTATGCTCGATGAGGGGGCTTTGTTTTACTCGATTAGAGGACTTTGTTAAACTCGATTAGGGGACATTGTTATACTCGAACAGGGGACTTTGTTATACTCGATCAGGGGACTTTGTTATACTCGATCAGGGGACTTTGTTATACTCGATATGGGGACTTTGTTATACTCGATCAGGGGACATTGTTATACTCGACCAGGGGACTTTGTTATACGCGATCAGGGGACTTTGTTATACTACATCAAGGGATTTTGTTATACTCGATCCGGGGCTTTATTATACTCGAAAACGGGACTTTGTTATACTCAATCAGGGACTTTGTTATACTCGATCAGGGAACTTTGTTATACTCGATGAGGGGACTTTGTTATACTCGATGAGGGACTTTGTTTTACTCGATCAGGAGACTTTGTTATACTCGATATGGGGACTTTGTTACACTAGATCAGGGGACTTTATCATGCTCGATCGGTACTTTGTTCCTCGATCAGGGACTTTGTTCTATGATCAGGACTGCTATACTCGATGAGAACTGTTTTACTCGATTAGAGACTTTATACTCGATCAGGGGACTTTGTTATACTCGTCGAGGGGGCTTTGTTATACTCGATTAGGGGACATTGTTATACTCGATCAGAGGACTTTGTTACACTAGATCAGGGGATTTTATTATGCTCGATGAGGGGACTTAGTTATACTCGATCAGGGGACTTTGTCATACTCGATCAGGGGACTTTGTTCTACTCGATCAGGGGACTTTGTTTTTCTCGATCAAGGGACTTTGTTATACTTGATTAGGGGACTTTGTTATACTCGAACAGGGGACTTTGTTATACTCGATCATGGGGCTTTGTTATACTCGATCAGGGGACTTTGTTATACTCGATCAGGGGACTTTGTTATACTCGTCGAGGGGGCTTTGTTATACTCGATTAGGGGACTTTGTTATACTCGTTCAGAGGACTTTCTTACACTAGATCAAGGGACTTTGTTATACTCGATCAGGGGACTTTGTTATACTCGATGAGGGGGCTTTTTTTTACTCGATCAGGGGACTTTGTTATACTCGACCAGGGGCCTTTGTTATACTCGATCAGGGGCCTTTGTTTTACTCGATCAGGGGACTTTGTTATGCTCGATGAGGGGTCTTTGTTATACTCGATTAGGGGGATTTTTCATACTCGAGCAAGGACTTTGTTATACTCGATCAGGGGTGTTTGTTTTACTCGATCAGGGAACATTGTTATACTCGATCAGGGAACTTTGTTATACTCGATGAGGGGACTTTGTTATTCCCGATCAGGAGACTTTGTTATACTCCATTAGGGTCCTTTGTTATACACGATCATGGGAATTTGTTATACTCGACCAGGGGACTTAGTTATACTCGATCCTGGGACTTTGTTATATTCCATTAGGGTCCTTTGTTATACTCGATCAGGGTTCTTTGTTATACTCGACCAGGAGATTTTGTTTTTCTCGACCAGGGGACTTTGTTATACTCGATGAGGGGGCTTTGTTATACACGAAGAGGGTGCTTTGTTATACTCGATCAGGGGACATTGTTATACTCGACCAGGGGACTTTGTTATACCCGATAAGGGGACTTTGTTATACTACATCAAGGGATTTTGTTATACTCGATCCGGGGCTTTATTATACTCGAAAAGGGGACTTTGTTATACTCAATCAGGGACTTTGTTATACTCGATCAGGGGACTTTGTTTTACTCGATCAGGGGACTTTGTTATACTCGATATGGGGACTTTCTTATACTCGATCAGGGGACTTTGTTGTACTCGATCCGGATCTTTATTATACTCGATAAGGGGACTTTGTTATACTCGACCAGGGGTCTTTGTTATACTCGATGAGGGGGCTTTGTTATACTCGATCAAGAGACTTTGTATATACTCAACTAGGGACTTTGTAATATTCCTTTAGGGGACTTTGTTATACTCCATCAAGGGACTTAGTTATACTCGATCGGAAGATTTTGTTATACTCGATCTTGGGATTTTGTTATACTCCAATAGGGGCCTTTGTTATACTTGATCAGGGGACTTTGTTATACTCGACCAGGGGACTTTGTTATACTCGTTAAAGGGCCTTTGTTATACTCGATGAGGGGACTTTGTTATACTCGATCTTGGGACTTTGTTAAACTCAATCAGGGGCCTTTATTACACTCCATTAGGGGCCTTTGTTATACTGGATCAGGGGACTTTGTTATAAGCGATCAGGGGACTTTGTTATGCTCAATCAGGGGGCTTTGTTATACTCGATCAGGAGACTTTGTATATACTCAACTAGGGACTTTGTTATATTCGGTCAGAGGCCTTTCTTTTACTCGATCATGGGACTTTGTTATAATCGATCAGGGGACTTTGTTATACTCGAAGAGGGGACTTTGTTATACTCGATCAGGGGACTTTGTTATACTCGATTAGGGGACTTTATTATATTCAATCAGGGGACTTTATTATAATCGATTAGGAGACTTTGTTATACTCGATCAGGGGACTTTGTTATACACGACGAGGTGGCTTTCTTATACTCGATTAGAGGACTTTGTTACACTCGAACAGGGGACTTTGTTATACTCGATTAGGGGACTTTGTTATACTCGATCTTGAGACGTTGTTATAGTCCATTAGGGTCCTTTATTATACTCGATCAGGGAACTTTGTTATACTCGATCCGGGGCTTTATTTTACTCGATAAGGGGACTTTGTTATACTCGACCAGGGGACTTTGTTATACTCGATCTGGGGACTTTGTTATACTCGACCAGGGGACTTTGTTATACTTGATCTGGGGACTTTGTTATACTCGATCAGGGGGCTTTGTTTTTCTCGATCAAGGGACTTTGTTATACTCGATCAGGGGACTTTGTTATACTTGATCAGGGGACATTATTATACTCAATCAGGGGACGTTATTATAATCGATTAGGGGACTTTGTTATTCTCGATCAGGGGATTTTGTTATACTCGACGAGGTGGCATTGTTATACTCGATCAGAGGACTTTGTTACACTCGAACAGGGGACTTTGTTATACTCGATCAGGGGACTTTGTTATACTCGATGAGTGGGCTTTGTTTTACTCGATCAGGGGACGTTGTTATACACGATCAGGGGACTTTGTTATACTCGATCAGGGGACTTTGTTATACTCGATCAGGGGACTTTATCATACTCGATCAGGGGACTTTGTTATACTCGATCTTGAGACTTTGTTATACTCCATTAGGGTCCTTTATTATACTCGATCAGGAAACTTAGTTATACTCGGTCAGGGGACTTTGTTATACTCGATCAGGGGACTTTGTTATACTCGATCAGGGGACTTTGTTTTAATCGATCAGAGGACTTTGTTATACTCGATCTTGGGACTTTGTTATACTCCATTAGGGTCCTTTGTTATACCCAATCATGGGACTTAGTTATACTCGATAAGGGGACTTTTTTATACACGATGAGGGGGCTTTGTTATACTCGATCAGGGGACTTTGTTATACTCGATCAGGGGTGTTTGTTTTACTCGATTAGGGGACTTTGTTAGACTCGATCAGAGGACTTTGTTACACTAGATCAGAGGACTTTGGTATACTCGATGAGGGGGCTTTGTTTAACTCGATCAGGGACTTAGTTATGCTCGATCAGGGGACTTTGTTATACTCGTTCTTGAGACTTTGTTATACTCCAATAGGGTCCTTTATTATACTCGATCAGGGGACTTAGTTATACTCGATCAGGGGACTTTGTTACACTCGATCAGGCGACTTTATTATACTCGATCAGGGGACTTCGTTATACTCGATCAGGGGACTTTGTTTTACTCGATCAGGGGACTTTGTTATACTCGATCAGGGGACTTTGCTATACTCGATGAGGGGACTTTGTTATACTCGACCAGGGGCCTTTGTTATACTCTATTAGGGGGCTTTGTTATACTCGATCAGGGGACTTTGTTATGGTCAACCAGGGGACTTTGTTATACTCGATTAGGGGGCTTTTTTATACTCGATCAGGGGACTTTCTTATACTCGATCAGGGGACTTTGTTATGGTCAACCAGGGGACTTTGTTATACTCGATCATGGGTGTTTGTTTTTTCTCGATCATGGAACTTTGTTATACTCGATCAGGGAACTTTGTTATACTCGATGAGGGGACTTTGTTATACTCGATCTTGGGACTTTGTTTTACTCCATTAGGGTCCTTTGTTATACTCAATCAGGGGACTTAGTTATACTCGATAAGGGGACTTTGTTATACTCAATTAGGGGGCTTTGTTATACTCGATCAGGGGACTTTCTTATACTCGATCAGAAGACTTTGTTATACTCGATCTTGGGACTTTGTTATACTCCATTAGGGTCCTTTGTTAAACTCAATGAGGGGACTTAGTTATACTCGATTAGGGGACTTTGTTAGACTCGATCAGAGGACTTTGTTACACTAGATCAGAGGACTTTGGTATACTCGATGAGGGGGCTTTGTTTAACTCGATCAGGGACTTAGTTATGCTCGATCAGGGGACTTTGCTATACTCGATTAGGGGACTTTGTTATACTCGATCTTGAGACGTTGTTATAGTCCATTAGGGTCCTTTATTATACTCGATCAGGGAACTTTGTTATACTCGATCCGGGGCTTTATTTTACTCGATAAGGGGACTTTGTTATACTCGACCAGGGGACTTTGTTATACTCGATCTGGGGACTTTGTTATACTCGATCCGGGGCTTTATTTTACTCGATAAGGGGACTTTGTTATACTCGACCAGGGGACTTTGTTATACTCGATCTGGGGACTTTGTTATACTCGACCAGGGGACTTTGTTATACTCGATCTGGGGACTTTGTTATACTCGATCAGGGGGCTTTGTTTTTCTCGATCAAGGGACTTTGTTATACTCGATCAGGGGACTTTGTTATACTTGATCAGGGGACATTATTATACTCAATCAGGGGACTTTATTATAATCGATTAGGGGACTTTGTTATTCTCGATCAGGGGATTTTGTTATACTTCGACGGGTGGCATTGTTATACTCGATCAGAGGACTTTTTGTTACACTCGAACAGGGGACTTTTGTTATACTCGATCAGGGGACTTTGTTATATACTTTCGATGAAGGGCCCTTTTGTTTTGCTCGATCAGGGACTTTGTTATACTCGATCCGGGGACTTTTATGCGTCAGGGGACTTTATTTTATACTCGATCAGGGACTTTTGTCATACTCGATCAGGGGACTTTGTTATACTCGATCTTGAGACTTTCGGTATACTCCCATTAGGGTCTTTATTATACTCGATCAGGGGACTTAGTTATACTCGGTCAGGGGACTTTGTTATACTTGCTCAGGGGACTTTGTTATACTCGATGAGGGGACTTTGTTTTAATCGATCAGAGGACTTTGTTATACTCGATCTTGGGACTTTGTTATACTCCATTAGGGTCCTTTGTTATACTCAATTATGGGACTTAGTTATACTCGATAAGGGGACTTTTTTATACTCGATGAGGGGGCTTTGTTATACTCGTTCAGGGGACTTTGTTATACTCGATCAGGGGTGTTTGTTTTACTCGATCAGGGGACTTTGTTATACTCGATCAGGGGACTTTGTTTTACTCGATCAGGGGACTTTGTTATACACGACCATGGGCCTTTGTTATACTCGATCAGGGGACTTTGTTATTCTCGATGAGGGGACTTTGTTATACTCGATCTTGGGACTTTGTTAAACTCGATCTTGGGACTTTGTTAAACTCGATCAGCGGACTTTGTTATACTCGATCAGAGGGCTTTGATTAACTTGATCTTGGGACTTTGTTATACTCGATCAGGGGACTTTGTTATACTCGATCAGGGGACTTTATCATACTCGATCAGGGGACTTTGTTATACTCGATCTTGAGACTTTGTTATACTCCATTACGGTCCTTTATTATACTCGATTAGGGGACTTAGTTATAGTCGATCAGGGGACTTTGTTATACTCGACCAGGGGACTTTGTTATACTCGATCAGGGGACTTTGTTTTAATCGATCAGAGAACTTTGTTTTAATCGATGAGAGGACTTTATTATACTCGATCAGGGGACTTTGTTATACTCTAACAGGGGACTTTGTTATACTCGATCAGGGGACTTTGTTATACTCGATTAGGGGACTTTGCTATACTCGATTAGAGGACTTTGTTACACTAGATCAGGGGACTTTGTTATACTCGATCAGGGAACTTTGCTATACTCGATGATTGGGCTTTGTTTTACTCGATTAGGGGACTTTGTTATACTCGATCAGGGGACTTTGTTATACTCGATGAGGGGGCTTTGTTTTACTCGATCAGGGGACTTTGTTATACTCGATCAGGGGACTTTGTTATACTCGATCAGGGGATTTTGTTATACTCGTCGAGGGGGGTTTGTTATACTCGATTAGGGGACATTGTTATACTCGATCAGAGGACTTTGTTACACTAGATCAGGGGACTTTATTATGCTCGATCAGGGGACTTAGTTATACTCGATCAGGGGACTTTGTTATACTCGATCAGGGTCTTTGTTCTACTCGATGAGGGGACTTTGTTTTTCTCGATCAAGGGACTTTGTTATACTCGATCAGGGGACTTTGTTATACTCGAGCAGGGGACTTTGTTATACTCGATCAGGGGACTTTGTTATACTCGATCAGGGGACTTTGTTATACTCGTCGAGGGGGCTTTGTTATACTCGATTAGGGGACTTTGTTATACTCGTTCAGAGGACTTTGTTACACTAGATCAGTGGACTTTGTTATACTCGATCAGGGGACTTTGTTCTACTCGATCAGGGGACTTTGTTTTTCTCGATCAAGGGACTTTGTTATACTCGATCTGGGTACTTTCTTAAACTCGAACAGGGGACTTTGTTATACTCGATCAGGGGACTTTGTTATACTCGATCAGGGGACTTTGTTATACTCGATCAGGGGACTTTGTTATACTCGTCGAGGGGGCTTTGTTATACTCGATTAGGGGACTTTGTTATATTCGATCTGGGGGACTTTGTTATACTTGATCAGGGAACTTTGTTACAGTCGATCAGGGGACTTTGTTATACTCGTTCTTGAGACTTTGTTATACTCCATTAGGGTCCTTTATAATACTCGATCAAGGGACTTAGTTATACTCGATCAGGGGACTTTGTTATACTCGATCAGGCGACTTTATTATACTCGATCAGGGGACTTCGTTATACTCGATCAGGGGACTTTGTTTTACTCGATCAGAGGACTTTGTTATACTCGATCTTGGGACTTTGTTATACTCCATTAGGGTCCTTTGTTTTACTCAATCAGGGGACTTAGTTATACTCTATCAGGGGACTTTGTTTTACTCGATCAGGGGACTTTGTTATACTCGATCAGTGGACTATGTTATACTCGATCAGGGAACTTTGTTATACTCGACCAGGGGCCTTTGCTATACTCGATCAGGGGGCTTTGTTATACTCGATCAGGGGACTTTGTTATGCTCGATCAGGGGACTTTGTTATACTCGATTAGGGGGCTTTTTTATACTCGATCAAGGACTTTGTTATACTCGATCAGGGGTGTTTGTTTTACTTGATCATGGAACTTTGTTATACTCGATCAGGGAACTTTGTTATACTCGATGAGGGGACTTTGTTTTACTCGATCTTGGGACTTTGTTTAACTCCATTAGGGTCCTTTGTTATACTCAATCAGGGGACTTAGTTATACTCGATCAGGGGACTTTGTTATATTCGATTAGGGGACTTTGTTAGACTCGATCAGAGGACTTTGTTACACTAGATCTGGGGACTTTGTTATACTCGATTAGGGGACTTTGTTGAACTCGATCTTGAGACGTTGTTATAGTCCATTAGGGTCCTTTATTATACTCGATCAGGGAACTTTGCTATACTCGATCCGGGGCTTTATTATACTCGATAAGGGACTTTGTTATACTCGACCAGGGGAGTTTGTTATACTCGATCAGGGGACTTTGTTATACTCGATCAGGGGACTTTGTTATACTCGATGAGGGGACTATGTTATACTCGATCTTGGGACTTTGTTAAACTGAATCAGGGGCCTTTGTTATACTCCATTAGGGGCCGTTGCTATACTGGATCAGGGAACTTTGTTGTAATCGATCAGGGGACTTTGTTATGCTCGATCAGGGGGCTTTGTTATACTCGATCAGGAGACTTTGTATATACTCAACTAGGGACTTTGTTATATTCAGTCAGGACCCTTTCTTATACTCGATCAGGGGGCTTTGTTAAACTCCATCAGGGGACTTTGTTATACTCGATCAGGGGACTTTGTTATACTCGATCAGGGGGCTTTGTTTTTCTCGATCAAGAGACTTTGTTATACTCGATCAGGGGACTTTGTTATACTTGATCAGGGGACTTTATTACACTCAATCAGGGGACTTTATTATAATCCATTAGGGGACTTTGTTATACTCGATCGGGGGATTTTGTTATACTCGACGAGGTGGCTTTGTTATACTCGATCAGAGGACTTTGTTACACTCGAACAGGGGACTTTGTTATACTCGATCAGGGGACTTTGTTATACTCGATGAGCGGGCTTTGTTTTACTCGATCAGGGGACTTTGTTATACTCGATCAGGGGACTTTGTTATACTCGATCAGGGGACTTTGTTATACTCGATCAGGGGGACTTTGCCATACTCGATCAGGGGACTTTGTTATACTCGATCTTGAGACTTTGTTATACTCCATTCGGGTCCTTTATTTTACTCGATCAGGGACTTAGTTAGTCTCGGTCAGGGGACTTTGTTATACTCGATCAGGGGACTTTGTTATACTCGATCAGGGGACTTTGTTATACTCGATGGGGGGACTTTGTTATACTCGACCAGGGGCCTTTGTTATACTCTATCAGGGGACTTTGTTATACTCGATCAGGGGACTTTGTTATGGTCGATCAGGGGACTTTGTTATACTCAATAGGGGGCTTTTATACTCGATCAAGGACTTTGTTATACTCGATCATGGGTGTTTGTTTTACTCGATCATGGAACTTTGTTATACTCGTTCAGGGAACTTTGTTATACTCGATGAGGGGACTTTGTTATACTCGATCTTGGGACTTTGTTTTACTCCATTAGGGTCCTTTGTTATACTCAATCAGGGGACTTAGTTATACTCGATAAGGGGACTTTGTTATACTCGATTAGGGGGCTTTGTTATACTCGATCAGGGGACTTTCTTATACTCGATCAGAAGACTTTGTTATACTCGATCTTGGGACTTTGTTATACTCCATTAGGGTCCTTTGTTAAACTCAATGAGGGGACTTAGTTATACTCGATTAGGGGACTTTGTTAGACTCGATCAGAGGACTTTGTTACACTAGATCAGAGGACTTTGGTATACTCGATGAGGGGGCTTTGTTTAACTCGATCAGGGACTTAGTTATACTCGATCAGGGGACTTTGCTATACTCGATTAGGGGACTTTGTTATACTCGATCTTGAGACGTTGTTATAGTCCATTAGGGTCCTTTATTATACTCGATCAGGGAACTTTGTTATACTCGATCCGGGGCTTTATTATACTCGATAAGGGGACTTTGTTATACTCGACCAGGGGACGTTGTTATACTCGATCAGGGGACTTTGTTATACTAGATCAGGTGACTTTGTTATACTCGATCCGGGGCTTTATTATACTCGGTAAGGGGACTTTGTTATACTCGATCAGGGGACTTTGTTATACTCGATGAGGGGACTATGTTATACTCGATCTTGGGTCTTTGTTAAACTGGATGAGGGGCCTTTGTTATACTCCATTAGGGGCCTTTGTTATACTGGATCAGGGAACTTTGTTGTAATTGATCAGGGGACTTTGTTATGCTCGATCAGGGGGCTTTGTTATACTCGATCAGGTGACTTTGTATATACTCAACTAGGGACTTTGTTATATTCGGTCAGGGGCCTTTCTTATACTCGATCAGGGGGCTTTGTTAAACTCGATCAGGGGACTGTTATACTCGATCAGAGGACTTTGTTATACTCGATCAAGGGACTTTGTTATACTCGATTAGGGGGCTTTGTTATACTTGATCAGGGGACTTTATTATACTCAATCAGGGGACTTTATTATAATCGTTTAGGGGACTTTGTTATATTCGATCAAGGGATTTTGTTATACTCGAAGAGGTGGCTTTGTTATACTCGATCAGAGGACTTTGTTACACTCGAACAGGGGACTTTGTTATACTCGATCACGGGACTTTCTTATACTCGATGAGGGGGCTTTGTTTTACTCGATCAGGGGACGTTGTTATACTCGATCAGGGGACTTTGTTATACTCGATTAGGGGACTTTGTTATACTCGATCAGGGGTCTTTGTCATACTCGATCAGGGGACTTTGTTATACTCGATCTTGAGACTTTGTTATACTCCATTAGGGTCCTTTATTATACTCGATCAAGGGACTTAGTTATACTCGGTCAGGGGACTTTGTTATACTCGATCAGGGGACTTTGTTATACTCGATCAGGGGACTTTGTTTTAATCGATCAGAGGACTTTGTTATACTCGATCTTGGGACTTTGTTATACTCCATTAGGGTCCTTTGTTATGCTCAATCATGGGACTTAGTTATACTCGATAAGGGGCCTTTTTTATACTCGATGAGGGGGCTTTGTTATACTCGATCAGGGGACTTTGTTATACTCGATCAGGGGTGTTTGTTTTACTCGATCAGGCGACTTTGTTATACTCGATCAGGGGACTTCGTTATACTCGATCAGGGGACTTTGTTTTACTCGATCAGAGGACTTTGTTATACTCGATATTGGGACTTTGTTATACTCCATTAGGGTCCTTTGTTTTACTCAATCAGGGGACTTAGTTATACTCTATCAGGGGACTTTGTTTTACTCGATCAGGGGACTTTGTTATCCTCGATCAGTGGACTATGTTATACTCGATGAGGGGACTTTGTTATACTCGACCAGGGGCCTTTGCTATACTCGATCAGGGGACTTTGTTATACTCGATTAGGGGGCTTTTTTATACTCGATCAAGGACTTTGTTTTACTCGATCAGGGGTGTTTGTTTTACTCGATCATGGAACTTTGTTATACTCGATCAGGGAACTTTGTTATACTCGATGAGGGGACTTTGTTATACTCGATCTTGGGACATTGTTTAACTCCATTAGGGTCCTTTGTTATACTCAATCAGGGGACTTAGTTATACTCGATCAGGGGACTTTGTTATATTCGATTAGGGGGCTTTGTTATACTCGATCAGGGGACTTTGTTATACTCCATTAGGGTCCTTTGTTAAACTCAATGAAAGGACTTAGTTATACTCGATTAGGGGACTTTGTTATACTCGATC
>NW_024726459.1:0-26305 GCF_018991925.1 Homarus americanus
CATCTTTAGTGACTGTCCCTGGCTTTTGTAGATGGTCATGGCAAAGCTCACTTTAACCGGGAACTGAAGTCGCTTGAATGCAAATGGCAGGTCAGTGGTGATGAGAGGTATCTTTGGTATAAAAAGTCCTCTCCTTTAGCTTTTCCTGTCAGTATTGTTGCTTCCAGTACATGTGGCATCATGTTCTTCTTGTGAGCGACTCGCCTCTCATTTTGAGTATGATGTCTCGTTTCTCAAACTCTTGACCGACAATCAGGATGGCTACTTCATCAACTACAGGAGCATTGAATGTTCTTTCATGTTCTCCCTTAGGGGTCGTGTCTGCTTTGATCCTGACTTTGTACTCGTCAGAAGGCATGTTTTCCAGGGCATTTTTAAATGACTGTACATACGTGTTGCGCTCATGCAGCATTTCTTGGATAGATAGGACAATGTCATGTCTGACACCTTGAATATTGCCACACCTGATAGTAGTCAGCTTTTCATGATCTCCCATGAAGTAGATTTGGAGGAACTTTGCCTGCTCAGCTTCCAGTGGTAAGAGGGATCCTGCTTTGTGATAGACTTGACCCTGGACTTTCAATGTTGGTATGTATGCGTGCTCACGAACTTCTCTGGTAGCTTCAAAGGATGTCATCTGGAAGCATGAATTGCACTTCAGTATATTTTCCAATAAGTGTTTTGACTCTGGTGTTGTTCCCAGCATGAGAGTCTTCAATGGTTGTGGTGGTTTTTCCAAATTTGGCAGTCGTACTTTCCCATGAGAGCAGCACAGTCCAGCAGATTCTCCTTTATACTTCTTTGCACCGCAGTGTTCACATTTCTTATCCATGTTGCCAATGGCAACAGAGGGATACTTTTCATATTCTATCTCATTGTCATAGTCAAATACTGCTCTTGCAAGTGGATGCCACTGTGTATTCTTTCTTAGAATTCTGGATCCCGCAGCTCTCTGTCTATTAGCATTCAAACGAATTTCATGCACTTGATCATTTTCTAGAGAAGGCCTCTCTGGTGTTTGCTATCTGTGAGCTTCAAGACGGGATTCCCTTTCCTGGTCTGTTTCCTGTGACCGACTGTCCGCTGTTCGCTTTCTGTTAGCATTAAGATGGGATTCATTTTCCTGATTTGTTTCCTGTAACCGACTGTCCACTGTTCGCTCCGGGCGGCTCATCCGCTAGGCCATGGTAGAACGCCACTCTCCGGGAGGCTCCACATTGTCTCACTGTTCAGTCCCCAAAACTTCTTCTTCCATCAATAGTTCATTAACGGTGTATGTAAGTTCCACCATGTTTTTCACTACAACGGTACAGCAAAGTATATTTTGTTAGCATTAAACTGTTATTATTTTATTGTCTAATCATCACTACATATAACATCATCCATCATCACTACATATAACACCATCCATCATCACTACATGTAACACCATCCATCATCACTACATATAACACCATCCATCATCACTACATTAACACCACCCATCATCACTACATATAACACCACCCATCATCACTACATATAACATCATCCATCATCACTACATATAACACCACCCATCATCACTACATATAACATCATCCATCATCACTACATATAACAACATCCATCATCACTACATATAACACCACCCATCACCACTACATATAACATCATCCATCATCACTACATATATCACCACCCATCATCACTACATATAACATCATCCATCATGACTACATATAACACCACCCATCAACACTACATAAAACACCATCCATCATCACTACATATAACACCACCCATCATCACTACATATAACAACATCCATCATCTCTACATATAACATCATCCATCATCACTACATATAACACCACCCATCATCACTACATATAACAACATCCATCATCACTACATATAACATCATCCATCATCACTACATATAACACCATCCGTCATCATCACTACATATAACACCATCCATCATCACTACAGATCGGTAAAGTAGTTTCCGAGATTCTCGTGTGGACAAACATACACGCAAACAAACACACACACACACACACACACAGACTGCCTCCCATTACTTCTACCTCCCATCATCACTACCTCCCATCATCACTACCTCACATCATCACTACCTCACATGATCACTACCTCCCATTACTACTACCTCCCATCATCACTACCTCCCATTACTACTACCTCCCATCATCACTACCTCCCATTACTACTACCTCCCATCATCACTACCTCCCATCATCACTACCTCCCATCATCACTACCCCACATCATCACTACCTGCCATTATCACTACCTCCCATTACTCCTACCTCCCATCATCACTACCTGCCATTATCACTACCTCCCATCATCACTACCTGCCATTATCACTACTTCCCATTGCTACTACCTCCCATCATAACTACCTCCCATCATCACTACCTGCCATCATCACTACCTCCCATCATCACCTCCATCATCACTACCTCATCATCACCTGCCATTATCCAGCAGCAGTACTCCCATCGTCACTTACCTCCGTCATCCTGCACTCCCATTACTCTCTCCATCCATCACTACCTGCCATTATCACTACCTCACATCATCACTACCTGCCATTATCACTACCTCCCATCATCACTACCTCCCATTACTCCTACCTCCCATTATCACTACCTCACATGATCACTACCTCACATCACTACGTCCCATCATCACTACCTCCCATCATCACTACCTCCCATCATCACTGCTTCCCATCATCACTACCTCTCATCATCACTATCTGCCATTATCACTACCTCCCATCATCACTACCTCCCATCATCACTACCTCCTATCATCACTACCTCACATACCTCCTATCATCACTACCTCACATCATCACTACCTGCCATTATCACTGCCCCCCATCATCACTACCTCCCATCATCACTACCTGCCATTATCACTACCTCCCATTACTGCTACCTCCCATCATCACTACCTCCCATCATCACTACCTCACATCATCACTACCTCACATCATCACTACCTCCCATTACTACTACCTCCCATCATCACTACCTGCCATTATCACTACCTCCCATTACTACTACCTTCCATCATCACTCCCTCCCATCATCACTACCTTACATCATCACTACCTCCCACCCCTCACTACCTCCATCTTCTACCCCCACCCCTCACCCTACCCCAGCGCCTCCCTGCCCCTACCCCTCACTACCCTTATCTTTACTATCCCCTCGCTCACTACCTCCCCACCCCTCACTACCTCCCCACCCCTCTTCCCACCCCTCACTACCCCTTATCTTTACTATCCCCTCCCGCTCACTACCTCCCACCCCTCACTACCTTCCATCCTCCTTAACACACCTCGCACATCTTCACACTATCTCCCCTCTTTACTATATTTTGTTATAATTACTACATAATACAAATATTCCAACCTCATTACAATATTAATCTACTTTTGTGCCCAAATTTTAACTTGAGGTCCTCAGACTTTTGAGGAGAATATGGTATGTATGTATGACACAATGACTTCCTACAAGGATTTCGTTGTAGACTTCGACACCAGCTTCGTGGTGGTTGCAACAAACATCTACCCTGGTGTGGCCCCTAAGCAGATTCGACCATCGTTTGAGGAATGTGGACAGATCGACCTATTTGTGATGCCCGCAAAAGACAACAAAAATGAACACTATGGCTTCGCATACATCCGATACTTTGACGAAGCCTCCTGTGATAAGGCTGTTGGACGATTGGATGGTGAAAGCATTGGCAGCAGCCGAAAATCAACTAACAAGCTGGAAGTTAACTACTACAGTGCCCATGGTACCTTGAACAACCTTGACCGCCAAGCTGCTGAGTTCATAGTTCTATCCAATGTTGCCGACCAACAACCCGCCTCTATCCTTAAGAAGACCAACGTACGCACTACCGTTGCCAAGTCAGTTACCTTCAATTATGACAATTTGGGCGACATCAGGGAGCGCGAAACTTCCACAGCTACTTACACTCTGTCTGTACCTCCCAACCAATGAATCTAACTCAACTGCTGCCATCGAATATGAAAATGTCACCAATAGTTGTACCTCTGGGAACCTGGAGGGAGGCACCAACCCCTGATGAAGGCTCAGTAATATCTACCATGTTATGTAAACACTTATAGTACATATAACATCATCCATCATCACTACATATAACACCATCCATCATCACTACACATCAGTAGAGTAGTTTCCGAGATTCTCGTGCGGACACACAAGCAAACACACACACACACACACACAAACAAACAGACATACTTCTTTGTTTTATATCAATAGAAGATAGATCATCACTACATATAACACCACCCATCATCACTACATATAACACCACCCATCATCACTACATATAACATCATCCATCATCACTACATATAACATCCATCATCAGTACATATAACATCATCCATCATCACTACATATAACACCATCCACCATCACTACATATAACACCATCCATCATCACTACAGATCGGTATAGTAGTTTCCGAGATTCTCGTGCGGACACACAAACACACAAACAAACATACATACTTCTTTGTTTTATATATATATAGATACAAGAAACAAAAATCTTTAATTATTTATTAATTGTAAGTTTTAAGGTTTTCCTGGAACCATTGGCAGGAAATAAGGACACTTGAACCTTGAAAACTTACTGTCGTCATAATTATTTATAATAAACCTGTCGATGATGTTTATTTCCGGGTTAAAGTAAAAGGAAGAATTTGTCTGGACTATTATCATGTAGACAGTTTCTGGTTGACGATACTGAAGACCCATACAGGTGTGTGGTGCTTGGGCTTGGTGATGCTTCTTTTATGAGAGATAATCCCAGGAGTGAACTTTGTTCTGAAAGGACAAACAAAAAAAGTCATTAGTTATCGTTGTCTCGGAAGTGTTTATATGTCGGTCACTCTTGTGTTGTCGATGTGTCCACCCCACAGAGTTATTGCCTGAAGTGACACATTAGACTTCAATTAAAGATCCTCTCCATATGTTGCTGTTCACACCTCTTGACAGTATTTGGTCTGACATTTAGTTATAAAGGTCGTTTTTTGTCAAGTTCATCTTCCTATGACAACATTAACAATTCATATCACGTTTTAGAGCTGTATGTTCTTCAAGCTAATTAACACAGTACAGGTAACACCAGAGTCAGGCAGGTACAGTGTTAAGCGTCGTGGTCTACTGCTGTCTTACTGAGTAACGATGATGAAGTAAAGTGGGAAATGACTTTGCCATGAGAGAGGAGAGGAAAGAGAGAAGGAAAGAATAGAAACGGGAAGTAAAGTAGTAGGGAGTAATAGCAGGTGGGCTGTCCACCTAGCTGAGTCGAGGTGATTGGTTGGGGTGGTGGCCATACACAGCACGCTCCTGCTCGCTCAAGGGAGGCTGGGGTGGGGGGAGCTAAGATAGTTAGGTATTCAGTATTGTATTGTGTGTTAATTTATGTAAGTTAAATGGTGGTGTTATTTTTTCATGTATTGTATAAAGTGAGTCTCTTTTTTATATAATAACTCACCTGAAGTGTCGCCCCAGGAAAAGGTAACAGAGACCTTAATGACACAGGTAGATTGTCACTCCCCTCGCCGCCCAGCGTATCCCACCTGAAGAGTAACCATCCCGGCGATACCTGGGGGGAGGGGGGGGGGCTTAAGTATAATATATACTCTTATATAATAATGTTGATGCTGTAATACACTGGCAGTCATAGTACAGTACATGTGTTGCCTTTATTAAGTTGAATTTTGTATTTTGGAAAAAGAGAGAGAAATCTGAGCAACATAATATGGAGAGAGAGAGAGAGAGAGAGAGTGTGTGTATTACATTGCCACACCTGATTCCTTCCTGGTGTATATTTTTACCACCTCTGGTACAACTGTGTCTCTTGCCGATCTATTTTGCACTGTCGCTTCCTGCCTTTCATCTTCCACCTTTCATCTTCTCCTTCATCTTCTTCTCCCCATCGTCTTTCTCCTCCATCTTACCCCTTCATCTTCCCTCCCTTCTTCCTCCCTTCCATCTCCCCCATTCATTTCTCCTCCCTTCTTCTTCCCCCTTCATCTTCCTCTCCCCTCCATCTTCCCTCCTTTTACCTTCCTCCTTCGGTCTTCTCCTTTCTTTTCCACCAATCTCCTTACCTTCCACTGCTGTCTTAGTCCATTACTGTTTTTAAGAAATTTAGTTTTTTCAAGGATTTCGATATTTCATTCACTTACAATTCTTTTTTGTTTTAATTTCATTTTCTCACTCCTGATTCAAGTGATTCAAGTGATGCAGATAATTTAAAATATCCAGCCCTTATAATGTCTTTAGTGCCTCTTAAACTTGGGTAAATATTATTCCATTAAGTTTATAAACAAATACACGACTCAGACACGTTGGTATTATAATCACAAAGCAAAGATATCAAGAAGTTGTGACGCTTCATCTGTACAACCAGTTGAGAATAAACTTTACTTCTCTAAAAGTTTACAAGAAATGAGGGAGAGTTTCTCGCCAGGGGGCGCAGCGCTGTGAGAGAAGAATGTAAATAAGCCTGACGAACTAAGAAGACGACCAGGGGTAAGAAATGGTCCGTCTTGAGGATGTGGTTCAGGAGGTGAGGTGAAGATATAAACCTCGAAGACGTCATAAAACACAGAGATGATACTATTTCTAACCTTCCCAAGTCTCTGGTGGGTGGCAGGTGATCAGCAACATGAAATACACCAACATGAAATACACCAACATGAAATACACCAACATGAAATACACCGACATGAAATACACCAACATGAAATACACCAACATGAAATACACCGACATGAAATACACCAACATAAGAAATACACCAACATAAAATACATAACATAAAATACACCAACATGAAATACACCAACATAAATACACACCAACATAAATGCACCAACATGAAATACACCAACCATGAAATACGCAGGCATGATATGCACCAACATGAATGCACACCAGCATGGAAATGCACCAGAGCATGAAATGCCACCAGCATAAAATGCACACCAACATGAAATACACCAGCAAATACACCGACATGAAATACACCAACATGAAATACCAACATATGAAATACACGACATAAATACTACCAACATGAAATACACCAACGCAAAATACACCAACATGAAATACACCAACATGAAATACACCAACATGAAATACCTGCTTATAGAAATACACCAACATAAGTACACCAACATAAATACGCGGCATGAAATACCAACATGAAATACACCAACATGAAATACACCGACATGAAATACACCGACATGAAATACACCAACATGAAATACACCGACATGAAATACACCGACATGAAATACACCAACATGAAATACACCGACATGAAATGCGCCAAATTGAAATAGAAGATGCCAAGTGAGGTTGATTGTGACTCAGACAGTAACCATAGCAGGACCTAAAAACAGCCAAGACTGTTCTATAATAAGAACTTAAATTATAATTTCTGCCCAAGAGAGCGAGTGAGTGAACTTTAATTTCCATTATAGTATAAAACTTTAATGAGTTTATCTTCAACGTGATCTTAAATTTTAGTGGGTGAATTTTTTCATTGGATAATTAAATCTTTGAGAATAACATTTTAAGGCGGCCATTTAGTGTCATCATGCTGTAAGATGTAGATACGCTCCAAAAAGTATGTTTACGATTTTGTGTTAGACGATATGACACGACAGACGAAGGATTTTGACGACCCTACCGAGACAGCAGGAGTCACAGTGTTCATTTTGAAATTCATCGGTCTCCTCCATAAAGGCACTTTAGGAGTGTTTGTTTGCAACTCCTAGTGGTTAATGTGATGCAGCAGTGTACAGCTCATAGTCCATAAGGTGTTTCTTAGGCCAGACCCTTCAGAATACAGCGGGTGGTTACACTACTCACCTACCTTACACTCTCCCTGATGCTTTTGTTAGATGTTGAAACAGGAACTGTGGATCAACCTGTACAGCTTCTCCTTTTACTTTCACACAAACAATAGATTTAACATGTTGCCTAAGTACTTTGATGAAACAATAAGCACAAATGTGTTATCGTCATGATCCGCCTTATGTGATTATATTGCCAGTTGATGTGGGCCCGACCTTGTTTTGACACACTGACTGGCCTCGTGTTAATTTATTCTCACTTAACATACTTTTTTCGTACCTGAACTCCTCGACCGAACGCTCTTAAAGTTTGTAGAGAAGTTGAAACGGGTCTTATTGATATTGGTGGAGGCAGACTGATAGAGGTCCCAGCGATAAGAGAGTACAGCCGGGTCCTGTTGGAGACACTGAACACATTTCAGTTATTACATCTGGATATACACGATCACTCACCAAAGAAAACGAAGACAATTTTACCAACTAATATGGTCGAGGTTCTGTAGATATGGGCCACAGCTCAGGTACGGTCGCTATCTGATCTTCTCGACCAGTGTAACAAGAAAGATCTTTACAAACACTATAATATGTAGTCAACGTGCAGTGACTCAGTAATAACTTATTGCTCCTTTGATTCAAGTGTTCGACAACAAACCGAATATGTTCCCTCTGTTCCTTTGACTCTATCTTGTGTGTACGATCTTGTGGACTGGGGTGTGATCACGATCAATGGTTGTCCCACTCACTCACTCACTAGGTCTCCTGCCATCTCTTACCCATGAAATTAGATTAAATCTGCCCTGTCGTATCCTCTTTACCTATCCTATCCCCCCTTGTCTCTATTAACCTTAATATATCATCACTCTCTCTCCCCTACTCTCCTTCCCTGCTTCCTCTACCACTATCTCCACCTCCTCTTTCCTTCCCCTTCCACAATTATTGTATCCTCATATCTATGTCTGTCATTCTCTTTATCTGTTCCTACTTCCTTCACCACATCTCTCTATCCCCTCAGCCCAAATCACAATGGCTACAAGAACGAGAGCTTGTGTTGGTAAAAGAGGAATTTTTGAACACCATGACAAATGTATATTTTTTGATGACTTAGGGAGAACGTGTGGCGTGATTAGTGTAGAAGAGGAGATTGTCATACCCTTCTACCCAGTCTTGTTAGTCTCTTATGCCCCACCCCGCCAGTCCTCATACCCTACCCTTCTAGTTCCTCATACCCTACCCTAATAGTTCCTCATACCCTACCCTGTTAGTCCCTCATACCCTACCCTGTTAATCCCTCATACCCTACCATTCCAGTCCCTCATATTCCACCCTACCAGATCCTCATACCTCACCCTTCCAGCCTGTCTTTGTGTCCCAACCAAATTAAGTTCTGTAAAAATCTAAAATCTACCTGATGTCTTTCGCCTTCCCTTACCATCATCTCCCAGTTGGTTGTCTTGTAAATAGTAGCTCGATGCCCTGGAGTCTCTGGTAGTTTCAATAAGTCTGGAGCCCAACTCATTGAGGAACTTCAGGGTGCTGTCATGATGGGGAGGGAGGGAGAGGGAGCTGCATTATGCTGTCATGCTGGGAAGGGAGGGAGAGGGAGCTGCATTATGCTGTCATGCTGGGGAGGGAGGGAGAGGGAGCTGCATTAGCCTAGTTAGGCCCTTTACCTCGATTATGCGGTTCAGTTCTGGTGCCCCTAATTATAGAATGGATATAAATTCACTAGAGTCGGTGCAGCGAAGAATGACAAAAATGATTCAGGGACTTAGAAACCTTCCATATCAGGATAGGTTAAAGAAACTTAACTTGCATTCCCTAGAAAGACAGAAGAGTGCGGGGAGATATGATAGAAGTATTTAAGTGGGTGAAAGGAATCAATAAAGGGGATATAGATAAAGTTCTTATAATATCCGAGCAGAATAGGACTCGGAGCAACGGATTCAAGTTGGATAAGTTTAGGTTTAGGAGGGAGATAGGAAGAAACTGGTTCACAAATAGGGTGGTGGACGAGTGGAACAAGCTTAGCAACTTTGTAGTAAGTGCGGGAACTCTGGAAAGTTTCAAAAGGAGGCTAGATAGATTCATGGATGATAGAGAGTGGTAGTAACTCTCGACAGGAGCTGCCATGCACAGGCCAACCGGCCTATTGCAGACTCCTTATTTTCTTATGTTCTTATGAACCACCTCACACAGCAGCCAAGGAGACCCTGAGGCTTTAGGCCACTGACTTAAGTGCTTACATTACACAACATAACGCTCTGTAATGGCCGATGATGCTGTTCTGGTTGTCTAATTGTAGTTTCCAACACGGTAATTACAGCAGGTATCTTTTTATTATCCTGCCATTAAATAATTAAGTGAATTTATAGACTTACTGTACGTAACATCATGAAACTATAAACCGGTGAAGTAAAATTAAATAATTATCTTATAAAACAACTAATCTATTTAATTTTCCTTTGAGAGTTAAAGGGATAAAATACACACTAACTGGAGTCTAACTAACCTGGTGTGACTCCTCTCCGCCCCACCCAACACATAATCATCCACTCCAGGTTACCTTACACCGCCTAATGGAGCCAAACCTAATAGAATCACACCTAACTTATCCAAATAAACTTTTCAGTGGGTAACCTTGACTCTACCACACCTTGGCTTTAGACGCTAGTATAAGTCTGGCTGGAGGGACCGTAGCCATTATAAGGGAAGCTTTTTAATAATAGCCATTACCTGCCTCTCGTTAACACTAATGAAATGTTCCTAAAATTAAACGACCGACAATTAAATCCAAATCCTTTTAAACATTTACATAATTTACTGGAGTGTTTCATTATGTTAGTGTGGGGGGCGTTGGTTGTGGCCGGGACTCCTCTTCAGATAATATAAATACAGATAATGTTGTTTTAATAAGAAATCTTTTAATGAAAATGTAGAGGAAATTGGTCAACAAATCTTAATAGTTATCCTGATTTCTTAAAGAACAATAGAGGAATAAGAAGAGGAGGAGGAGGGAAAGAAAAGAAAGCATAAAGAAAAAATATAACAGAGAGGAACAACAGAGAAAAAATGAAGAGTAAGATGAAAGAAACTTAGACTGATCAAAAAGACGGATAATAATCTGATTAAAACTAATCACTATATTAGATCAGATCAGATCAGATCAGGTCAAGGTTAGGTTAGTTTTGGTTAGATAAGGTCAGGTCAGGCGAGATTAGGCTAGGCTAGACTTGTTTTACACTAGGTTAGGTCAGGTTAGGCTAGGCTAGGCTACACTTGTTTTACACTAGGTTAGGTCAGGCTAGGCTAGGCTAGGCTACACTTGTTTTACACTAGGTTAGGTCAGGCTAGGCTAGGCTAGGCTAGGCTAGGCTACACTTGTTTTACACTAGGTTAGGTCAGGTTAGGCTAGGCTACACTTGTTTTACACTAGGTTAGGTTAGGTCAGGTTAGGCTAGGCTACACTTGTTTTACACTAGGTTAGGTCAGGTTAGGCTAGGCTAGGCTACACTTGTTTTACACTGTAATGAGACAAAATCTCACATGAAGAGGTAAGTTAGGAGTTTATAGTAGTAGAGTATTATAGCGGGAGGAAATGGTAGCGTGTCTCGAGGGTGTGATGTCAACACTGTATATTAACACAGGCACAGTACAAGTGTAGTATATAAAACACCAATGCGTGTTACAGCTTTATTTTACTAGTTCAATAGGGGGGGATTAATAGGGGGGGTTCGTACACAATTTATGATAGACTATGGTATTCTCGTATAACCTAACCTCACAACTAGAATGGGCACTTCACTAAGTCGATCGTTGGGGAGGTTCGGGATCACTGCACTTCCACAGACTACACAGCCAGCACTTACTGTTACACGTGGAGTTGACAGCACTTTGTCGATGGACCCGGGCTGAGACTTCGTTACACTTAGTGGCGGTCTTCTCTCGAGCGGGACTCGGGGACCTGGTAGCTGGCCCTTCCTGGTTACAGACACCCTCTCGGGCGTGAGAGGAGCTCCAGCCCCTATATATTGGTCGAGCCGGGGGGTGACCTCTCCTACTGAACTGGGTGTGTCTTGACCGGGTTGTTGGGTCAACAGGAGTGCTGGCTAATTAGCGGGTCCTTGAATTACTAAGGTCATGACGCCGGGTAGAGCTGATCGAGTGGTGGTGAGAATTCTGGTTCCCTAGTGTCAGGTCTGGACGGCTGTGTGCAGGTGTCGTCCTGCCCAGGTGTCTTGGTTAGGTGCGGTTGTAGGTCACCCGGCTAACTCAAGTCATTAGCGGGCGAGGTCAAGTCCCTAGGGTCGACCTGAGGTGTGTCAACCCGGGATGTGGTGGTGCCACGAGGTCTGTAGTGTGCTTGCTGTTACATGTGACATAATTCTGGGCTGTAAGCTTTGGTCTGACAAACAATCATTACACCTCCCGCCAAGACCAAAGCTTCACCACAGAGACTGATGTCACATATAGACATCAACATCACGTGTGGTATCAGAGATAATCCCTGGGGCGATAACATAGTCTCACATTTACAAACAACAATCTCATAGGTGTATGATTTCTACTGGCGCTAGTTTGATCTGACAAAGCTCACTATACCTCCCGCCAAGATCAAAGCTTCTATGCCAGACAGTGGATGTTGACAGTGGATGACAAAGCGAGTGCACATCCTGCGAAAATAGCTACTGAGATGCAAAGTATACACCTCACATCCTACCATAGTCTGATAATATTTAAAAATTTAAGCAGCTAGCTAAATATACGGAAAAGGAAAGATAGATGTAGATATGAAGGGGAAAGAGAGCGCCTAGGCAGGTGCTTGTCGGAGAGCGTCACTTTAGGAAGTTAAATGAGGGTACACAGTCGGAGGTTTGAAAGGTTATGCAATGGTGTTGCTTGCCCTGGCATATTTCTGCTTAGGTTCCCTAGCGTTAGTATCTTCAAGCCTGGAATAGATTTACATACTTGTTGCTTCAACTGTTAAACTCTTGCGCAGGGCAGCACATACAACATATATAATAATAAGATACATGGCCGCTTAAAAAAAAAGGGGGGGGGGAAGGTTGGGGCAAAAATACAACTTGTGAACAAAACGAAATATTTGTACATACTAAAAAGGCAGCAGAAATTATTAACAAGATACAATGGCAAAAACAAAAACTCGTCAGCATTCGTCGAGATCCCGGGTGGCGCGTGGTCCATCACCACCTCCACCAATCGGTGCCCGGCATCAGGGTGGACGACGCAGTAGATACAGTGGTTGGCGTTTCCTGTCCCGTCCGGCGGTCTGCCGCGGTGTGTCGCGTGCCTCACTTCCTCCACTTGGACTTCTGTGTAGAGCGGCAGTTCCTGACGCATTCCAGATGGATTTTTCTAGTCCCATCTGAGTTTCCTCTGTAGAGTCTCATTTTCCGTCGTGGTCCAGATGGATTTTTCTAGTTCCATCTGAGTTTCCGCCCTTCCCGGCCGGGATCAAAGCCGGTCCACTGCTTGGGGTGTCATCGCTTTGGATGGCGTGTAGGACAGGGTCCACGGACAAGAGTTCGCCCTCCGTACGTGAGTGTCGGCGAGACCCCTGACCGTCCTGTCCCACACCCTCACAGTGGTGAATCCCTCCCTGGGTGGGCCCCCCAGGGTTTGCTTGTTTCTTCCTCTACTTGTAGTCAGGTCACTTCTGTTTCGTCCCCGATGGTGTGGTAAACACCGGCGAGGCAGATCCCCGGTGGGCCAAGGTCAGCCATTACTTGTCTGGTACCTGGTGGATCCATTCCCTGAGTGGAAGTGCGTGGGACCAGTTGACAGGTCCTGAAACGTAGGGAGCTGTCGTCTGCAGCGCCACTGGGACCTCTAGTTGTTTGTTGCCTGTTGCTTGCTGCTCCTGAAGTTGCAGGTCGGGTTTTCGGGATTTTCTCCTGGGTTCCAAGGGGACGACCTGATTCCCTGCCTGGAGCTGGGAGCTGCGCTGGTCCTGCATGGCGTAGCTTACTCAGGCTGATGGTACCCATAGATGTTGTCTGTCAGTATTGTGGGCTGTGAGACCGTAGCCTCGGTGCGTGTCTCGTCGTTCAGCAGGCGAGCGACGAGACACAGCCCAGTGTCTTCAACCAGATCGAGGGCCAGCATTATGCAAGCCCGTTTCTGGAGCTTGGGGCTTGCAGTGTCGACGTGAAGGCGTCACCCATTCGCCGCGGGGTTGCCTGCTGCGTGTCCCGCTCGTGTCGGGCATCCATTATGAGTCAGGATGCGTTGGTCTCAGCTCATCTGGTAGGGGGTCGGCTGCAGCTGTGGTGGTGTCATCTCCGACTTTTGTGTGGAGTCAGGGAGACCTCGCCCAGGCCCGTGAAGAGCAAGGGCAGTGCTGACTCTGTAGCTTAGTTGAAAGACAAGATCCCGGGGTGGAGAATCAACAATTAGAAGTGCCCCTAGACTCGTTACTTTAATCTATGTTCTGTGACCTGGTGTTATATCTATGAGCCCTAATCTGCTCAGGTCTTACTGGTACAAGTGGGGCAGTAGCTCGGGGAGTTCTCTGATTATTACTTGGGGTGTGAGGTACCTGATTGTTCTGAGGGGGGTGGTCAGCTGCTGGTGGAGGGATAGGGTGTTGGGAAGGGAATGTTACCCCTAGAGGGGGCTGGTTGGTGAGACCTGATTTGTTGAAGACGTCATCGTCGACAGTTGCCAGCTTCAATCTATTCACATGCACAGTTTCCTTACGTCCCCCCTGGCAAAGCGGGGAAATAGTGAAGTTTACTTTGCTGGGTTGGGCGGTTACTCTATATGGGCCCTTCCATCTCTGTTGCAACTTAGAGGGGATATCGGGGGAGGATGATTCGTTAGTTAGGAAGACCAGGGTACCTACGGTAATATTGGAAGGGGTGACCCTGAGGTTATAGTAGGTGGCGTTGTGTAAGTGACCTTTCTTGTTTAGTTCCTGCACCCGAGTAAAGACCGTTTGTAACCTGTTTTGCAAGACAGAAGGGTAGTCCTCGCCATAGGATAGGGGTGGGGGTTGATTACACCAGCAGGAAGGTTTGGATCCCTACCAAAGTGAAGGAAGTAAGGAGTGTTATGCAGGGTGGTATTAATTGCGGTGTTCATGGCCAGTTGTGCAAGAGGTAGCTGATCGTCCCAACCGCCGTACTGATTATTAACCAAAAACGACAAGTGATCTTTCAACGTGCGGTGGGAACGCTCAACCATGGCATTAGCCTGTGGGTGGTAACTAGTGGTTAGATTTGACTTAGCCCGCAGCAAGTCGCACGCCTTCTGAAAGATGCCCGAGGTAAACTCTGTCCCTTGATCACTTACAATGACCCGGGGACATCCATGAGTACCAACGTATTGTAACAGGGCTTCACAAACTGTCTCTGCGCGTTTATCGGGGATGGGTATATAGGTTGCAAAACGTGAATAGTGATCGACGATGGAAACAACGTATCTGTTTCCCCGGTGTGAACGTATTGACATGTCAGTTAGATCGATCGATACCCGTTCCAAGGGCTGAGAGGCTGGTGGAAACTCCTGCAGCTCTCCCTGTCTCTTTGGGGTACCCTTCCTTAACTGACACGGCAGACATCCTTTGACAAATGCCCCAACCTTCCGCGCTAGATTGGGCATGAAAAACATAGAGCGTGCACGTGCATATGTGCGACATTCACCCGGGTGGGCTGGGAATTGGGAAGAGTGAGCTACTTCTAGGGCCGAGTTTTCCAAGGATGCGGGGATGACTACGAGTTCTGTGGGTTGCTCATCATCCTGTTTCATAGTAACAAGATACAGGACTCCGCTTAAAAGACTGAAATCACAAAGTGAGGCTTTGTTGACCTTCTTGGGGAGCGGACCCCCCTCAAGGAACTCAATGACAGGACCCCACTGTGGGTCTTCGAGTTGGTGTTGGCGCACCTCGTTAGGTGATAGGTCCCCAAAAATGGGCTGAGTCATGCTGCTAGGATTCCCGACATTATTTATAGGTAATACATTACGGCTCAGTGCGTCTGGTACTACGTGGTTCTTGCCTGGCTTATGCAAAATGGAGAAATTATACGCATTTAGAAAGACTGCCCAGCGTGCTACCCGTGCATTAGGAGTTTTACCTTGGAAGATATATATCAAAGGGCGGTGATCAGTGATTACATAAAAGTGTCTACCAAATAGGTAAGCATCAAAGGAAGTTACGGCCTTGACAATAGCCAAGGCTTCTTTCTCAGTTGTGGAGTAGCGGAGGGCAGCTCCGCTCAATTTCTGGGAAAAATAAGCAATAGGGATGGGGTTATCTTCACCACCTTGCATGAGACAGGCTCCCAGTGCTTCGTCGGAAGCGTCAGTGTGCACGTAAAACGGCTGCGTGAAGTCCGGCAGTGCTAACATTGTTGCCGACTTCAATAAGTCCTTAAGATGGTTGAAAGCTTTATCTGCCTCCCCCGACCACCGGAACTGAACCGACTTCTTTGTAAGTTTCGTAAGGGGGAGGGCCGCCTCTGAAAAGTGAGGGATGTGACGTCTGAAAAAATTGGCGGTGCCGAGGAACTGTTTCACACCCCTGGCTGTGGTGGGAGGTGGCATCTCTGCTATCGCTTTCACTTTCACCGGGTCGGGTCTAACGCCGCCATGACCTACGATGAATCCCAGGAATTTAACTTCCTGGCGCACGAACGCGCATTTCCTAAGGGACACTTTCAGTCCGGCCGCTTTCATGACAACACTAGGTTAGGTCAGGCTAGGCTAGGCTAGGCTAGGCTAGGCTACACTTGTTTTACACTAGGTTAGGTCAGGTTAGGCTAGGCTAGGCTACACTTGTTTTACACTAGGTTAGGTTAGGTCAGGTTAGGCTAGGCTAGGCCAAGGTGGGTGGAGCTTTGCTGACGTCAGCAGGTAGACTCCCTCGCCTACCTCTCACCCCTTATAAACAGAACATTTTATGGTTCTATATACTATACTTTGTTATCTCAGTATCTCACATAGAAAATAATACTAATAGAGAGTTTAATCTTGCATATAACTTTAGCTAAGGACACCAGTCAGTGTGGTGGGTGATACACAGAAGGAAAGGTTAAAAGAAAAACAATGTATTTCAGTTATAGTCATGTATTTAAATAACTGCAGCTTAAGATAGGGTAATTATAACTGTATATACAGTTGCCTACAGGAGTTCCTTTCCTCCCTGTTGTGTCCATTATGTTAATAATGTAGACATAATGTGACAGTAGTTATGACGTCATATGACGAGTGTTACAGCCACTTACGCCAGATTATGGGGGGGGGGGGTAGTTAGAGCAGGTGATCACAGGTGCTGCCTTTGCCTCCAGGTGTGAGTGAGGTGACAGTAGTTATGACCTCACAAGACAAGTGTTATCTTCACTGACACTTGTTTCATCAAAAGATAAAACACGTAGACGTTTACAGTCACCCATAGACTCACATTTTTGATACAACAGTTGCAGAAGTGCATGCAACACACCTGGTTCCACATTGAGCTTAGAATCCAACGATGCAGTGTACTGATAGATGGGAAACGAAATTGACTTTTATCAGGCAAGTATTGATAAGCTTTCGGGCTTAAGCTGCGAAGGGTCAGTGTTCGACTGATATCCTCCTTAGACCAGTATATTACAGGGACACCAGTCAAGACAAAATTCACCTGAGAAGAGTAAAAAGTAACTACTTAAAACATCTTTAGTAGCAGCAGTAGCCTTAGTAAAGCATTTTTTCTCATGCCAATAAATCCTCTCCTGCCTTCCTCTTTTTCCCTCAATGAGAAGAACATCTCTCTCCCTCCTCACATCATCCAGTTGACGTCGTAGATCCTCAGTGATCAGAACTGGTCTTTCTTCCTCAGGTTCTTTCTCTTGCAGTACATCAGGTGCCCATGTAGAATCAATTTCTTGCACAGTCCTCTTCTGGCCTCTTCTCTCTGCACGTATGTCTATGATGACAGCCGCTGACTTGTCTGCAGCTATTAATGTTCCTATGACTGATACAGCACAGAGAGAGAGAGAGAGAGAGAATTGGAACTATGTACAATTGCCTACAGGATATTCTTTCCTCCCTCTTGTGTTCATTATATTAATAATGTAACATGAGGTGAGAGGAGTGATGATGACCTCACAAAACACGTGAGCGATATGGGTTGGGTGAAAACGGGGCTGGCTAGTATGGGCCAATAGACCCGCTGAAGTTTTCTTCATTCTTATGTTCTTAGAGAGAGGAGGAGAGGAAGTGGAGAGAGGGAGAAGGGGGAGTGTCCTGAAAACTTATAGAATTTCCAATTCATTACACAACACTACCAGGGCACATATATTTATTTGCTTTTGACATTATTTACGGAATCTCTAATGTTAAATTTATGGTAAATGTTATGAAAAATAAATAAAATTCATATTCAATATTCATCAAACTAGTTTTACAATGGACTGCAGATTCTGTCAGCCTCTGGCAGCTGTTCAATGCCCACCGAGCATATCTGACCATTAGCAGTATTAATGTTGTCTTTTCTCTTGAAGAGGTTAATCCACTGTATCTTAGTTCTTCATCTTTAGGACGTGTATGGAAGTGTATATTCCCCTCTCGTTTGAACCAAGAATTACACCCAAACACAACACAATTAGCGGGCATTATGTGACTGAGGACACCAGTTTTCACAGTTGTGGCTGAAGCCAACTGAGGTGGCGTAAGCATAAATCGCATTTTGGGTCAGGTCGAGATCGTCCTCCTCTTTAACAGATCTTGGGACCACCTAGGCGTAAAATTAAGTTGTAGAAGCTGTCGCCAACACAACATCCACACCCTCAGTTAACGAGTTGCATGACCCAGTATTAAGGAATAGATTGAGAAGACCGGACAATACGCCAACTGCACTGGCTAACCATTATACCAGAACGTGATCCGCAAATCGATTAACATCCAGGTTCCTTATTACTGATAGGCTGAGAAGCAAATGGCAGAAAAAACTTGCATATAATTCACAGGTCGCCAAAATCATGTATGCTAAGTCCAAAAGGTTTTTTTTTTTCGTGCCGGTCAAGCCCCGACCAGAGGTTAGCTAGACCCCCGGACAACTCTTTCGGAGCTTGACCAGCACGTCGTATTGGTATTATCATCTCGACTTAATTATATGTTACAAAGTCACGTGTGAGTTTTTCAATGCTATTTTTTTTTAATATTTACTTATTCTAAGCTAAATGTTAACAAATAAATGACTCAAATAATACGAAAACAAACAAATAAAAGCGGAACTCCACCTAATATATACTGTATGTTACACTCAATAGGGATAATTGGCCATTAGTGATAACTCCTATGTATTTCTCTTTTCTGGAAACTTTCACTGGCCATAAACGATCCTGTAGATCATAAATATACATATAAATAAATACATTCATGCATAATGTAACCTGACCAGACCTAACCTAACTTAACCTAATCTAGCCTAACCTAACATAACCTAACGTAATCTAACGTAATCTAGCCTTATTCTCCTTCCCTGCATTATTTCATCATCAACCCAATTAAAATTCGAACGCCTTAACCTTACACACCGTGGCCCTGGGTTGTGGGTGGAGAGGGGAGTTGGTGGAGGGCGGGGGGAGACTCGCCTAAATCACCCAGCACACCCAGCAGGCGCTTTGTAACACCCAACAAGTGACCTTTGGGTGGGGGCAGTTTTCTCGCCAGATCTAGACCAGTGGGCAGTGATACCCCCCAAAGGTCACCGAGGCAGGAGTGACGTTTGGGGAGTTTTGGGATTATAAATAGTGCTTCTACGCCCTTAACTCATGAGACATAAAGGCAAGCATGAACTTAGCATGCTTCCCTGTTGGGCGCTGTAAACGCTTCTGCGCTTCACCTTACACAAGGATGTAGGGGGGTGCCCAATAAAAAAAAAAGTGTTGTAGGAGGTGGTGGTGGAGGTGGTAGGTTAGTGAAGTCCTTGGTGGTGGTGGTTTACTGAAGAGGGTCTGTTTGTTTGTTTGAATGTTTTTAGGTTTGTTTGATTGTTTGTATGTATGTTTGTTTGTTTGTGTGTTTTATTGTTTGTCTGTTTGTTTTATTGTTTGTTTGTTTGTTTTATCATTTGATTGTTTGTATGTATGTTTGTTTGTTTGTTATATTGTTTGTATGTATGTTTGTTTGTTTGTTTGTTTTATTGTTTGTTTGTTTGTTTTATTGTTTGTGTGTTTGTTTTATTGTTTGTTCGTTTGTTTGTTTTATCATTTGATTGTTTTATGTATGTTTGTTTGATTGTTTGTATTGTTTGTTTGATTGTTTGTATGTATGTTTGTTTGTTTGTTATATTGTTTGTATGTATGTTTGTTTGTTTTATTGTTTGTATGTATGTTTGTTTGTTTTATTGTTTGTCTGTTTGTTTTATTGTTTGTTTATTTGTTTGTTTTATTGTTTGTTTATTTGTTTGTTTTATTGTTTGTTTGTTTATTTGTTTGTTTTATTGTTTGTTTATTTGTTTGTTTTATTGTTTGTTTGTTTATTTGTTTGTTTTATTGTTTGTTTTATAGTTCGTTTGTTTGTTTCATTGTTTGATTGTTTGTATTATTGTTTGTTTGTTTGCTTTTTTATATTATGTTTTTTGTGGTGTCATTTGTGGTTATGTTGTGTTGTTGCTTGTTTGTTTGTGATGTGTTGTTAGTTAGTGGTTGGTGCGAGAGAGAGAGAGAGAGAGAGAGAGAGAGAGAGAGAGAGAGAGAGAGAGAGAGAGAGAGAGAGAGAGAGAGAGAGAGAGAGAGAGAGAGAGAGAGCATCAACACAATTTCCATACTATATTTACCAACAACTTCTGTCATAATCAACAGTGAGTCAGGACTCTCTCTCTCATGATAAAAAAACTGATCGACTTGTACCTGTGGTTGTTGTTTGTGTTTTAATTGTTAATTTAATACAACTTTTTTATCTTATTTCTAATTTCTACTGTTGTTCCAGCCACATGTTGTATTGTTAATAATAATGATAATAATAATAATATTAATAATAATAATACTAATAATAATAGAGACGATAATTATTAAAATATGGAGGCAGGAGGAGGAAGAGGGAAGGAATGATGATAGTTGAGAAGGTGACAATAGTTGTGATAATGCTGGTTGTGGTAGTGATGGTAATATTATACACGTAACAATAATGGTTGCCCTTCGTGTACGAGGATGGCCGGCCCTAGGGCCACCTTGGCGTGAATTTGTTTAAGGTGTTAGAATCTGTCGCCAATACCACAACCACACCCTAAGTTAACGAGTTGTATGACCCAGTTTCAAGGAATATTCCGAGAAGACTGGACAACTCGCCAACTGCACTGGCTAACCATTGTTCCAGAATAAGATCCGCAAATCTATTAACATCCAGGTTCCCATTTACTGGTAAATAGAAAGCCAAATGGCGTAAAAAAAAAATGCTTATGGTTTCACTCTTTTCGGGAATCGATCACGGGTCCACTCGCTTGCAAGGCGAGCGTGCTGACTATTACACCACAGGTTGCCAAAATCACGTTTAGTAAACAATTTTTTTTTTTTTCGTGCCGGTCAAGCCCCGACCAGAGGTTAGCTAGACCCCCGGACAACTCTTTCGGAGCTTGACCAGCACGTCGTATTGGTATTATCATCTCGGCTTAGTTATATGTTACAAAGTCACTTGTGAGTTTTTCAATGTTTTTTTTATAATATTTACTTATTCTAAGCTAAATGTTAACAAATAAATGACTTAAATAATACGAAAACAAACAAATAAACGCGGAACTCCTCCTAATATATACTGTATGTTACACTCAATAGGGATAATTGGCCATTAGTGATAACTTCTATGTATTTCTCTTTTCTGGAAACTTTCACTGGCCATAAACGATCCTGTAGATCATAAATATACATATAAATAAATACATTCATGCATAATATAACCTGACCAGACCTAACCTAACTTAACCTAATCTAGCCTAACCTAACATAACCTAACGTAATCTAGCCTTCTTCTTCTTCTTCTTTTTCTTCTTCTTCTTCTTCTTCTTCTTCTTCTCTGCATTATTTCCTCATCAACCCAATTAAAATTCGAACGCCTTAACCTTACACACCGTGGCCCTGGGTTGTGGGTGGAGAGGGGAGTTGGTGGAGGGCGGGGGGAGACTCGCCTAAATCACCCAGCACACCCAGCAGGCGCTTTGTAACACCCAACAAGTGACCTTTGGGTGGGGGCAGTTTTCTCGCCAGATCTAGACCAGTGGGCAGTGATACCCCCCAAAGGTCACCGAGGCAGGAGTGACGTTTGGGGAGTTTTGGGATTATAAATAGTGCTTCTACGCCCTTAACTCATGAGACATAAAGGCAAGCATGAACTTAGCATGCTTCCCTGTTGGGTGCTGTAAACGCTTCTGCGCTTCACCTTACACAAGGATGTAGGGGGGTGCCCAATAAAAAAAAAAAAAAAGTGTTGTAGGAGGTGGTGGTGGAGGTGGTAGGTTAGTGAAGTCCTTGGTGGTGGTTTATTGAAGGGGGTCTGTTTGATTGTTTGTATGTTTGTTTTATTGTTTGTCTGTTTGTTTTATTGTTTGTTTGTTTTATTGTTTGTTTGTTTGTTTTATTCTTCGTTTGTTTGTTTTATCATTTGATTGTTTGTATTGTTTGTTTGATTGTTTGTATGTATGTTTGTTTGTTTGTTTTATTGTTTGTATGTATGTTTGTTTGTTTTATTATTTGTATGTATGTATGTTTGTTTGTTTTATTGTTCGTTTGTTTGTTTGATTGTTTTTATTATTGTTTGTGTGTTTTATTGTTCGTTTGTTTGTTTGATTGTTTGATTGTTTTTATTATTGTTTGTTTGTTTTATTGTTCGTTTGTTTGTTTAATTGTTTGATTGTTTTTATTATTGTTTGTTTGTTTTTTGGAATTAGGTTTTTTGTGGTGTCATTTGTGTTTGTGTTGTGTTGTTGCTTGTTTGTTTGTGATGTGTTGTTAGTCAGTGGTTGGTGAGAGAGAGAGAGAGAGAGAGAGAGAGAGAGAGAGAGAGAGAGAGAGAGAGAGAGTATCAACACAATTTCCATACCATATATTTACCAACAACTTTGTCATAACTTAACAGTGAGCCAGGGACTCTCTCTCATGATAAAAAACTGATCGACTTGTACCTGTGGTTGTTGTTTGTGTTTTAATTGTTAATTTAAAACAACATTTTATCATTTCTAATTTCTACTGTTGTTCCAGCCACATGTTGTATTGTTAATAATAATAATAATAATAATAATAATAATAATAATAATAATAATAATAATCATAATACGGTAATAATAATAATAAAAATAATGATGATTATAATAATAATTGAGACGATAATTATTAAAATATGGAGGCAGGAGGAGGAAGAGGGAAGGAATGATGATAGTTGAGAAGATGACAATAGTAGTGATAATGCTGGTTGTGGTAGTGATGGTAATATTATACACGTAACAATAATGGTTGCCCTTCGTGTACGAGGATGGCCGGCTCTAGAGCAATCTAGGCGTGAATTTGTTTAAGGTGTTAGAATCTGTCGCCAACACCACAACCACACCCTAAGTTAACGAGTTGTATGACCCAGTTTCAAGAAATAGTCCGAGAAGACCGGACAACTCGCCAACTGCACTGGCTAACCATTATTCCAGAATAAGTTCCGCAAATCGTTTAACATCCAGGTTCCCATTTACTGGTAAATAGAAGGCAAAGGGCGTAAAAAAAATAATGCTCATAGTTTTACTCTGTCCGGGAATCAAACACGGGGCCACTCGCTTGCAAGTCGAGCATCCTGACAATTACACCACAGGTTGCCAAAATCATGTTTAGTAAACAATTTTTTTTTTTTTTTTCGTGCCGGTCAAGCCCCGACCAGAGGTTAGCTAGACCCCCGGACAACTCTTTCGGAGCTTGACCAGCACGTCGTATTGTTATTATCATCTCGACTTAATTATATGTTACAAAGTGACTTGTGAGTATTTCAATGTTTTTTTTTATAATATTTATATATTGTAAGCTAAACTTTAACAAAGAAATGGCTTAAATAATACGAAAACAAATACATAAAAGCGGAACTCCTCCTAATATATACTGTATGTTACACTCAATAGGGATAATTGGTCATTAGTGATAACTTCGATGTATTTCTCTTTTCTGGAAAGTTTTCACTGGCAATAAACGATCCTGTAGATCATAAATATACATATAAATGAATACCTTCATATAAAATCTAACCTAACCTAACCTACTTACAGTATAATTTAACCATCATATGACAGTAAACGACGTTTTAACTGGAACACTAAATTTTACCCTTTACGAATTAATCTTAATTAAGTTGTAATAATAAAACCAAAAAGTTATCTCTATTTGACTAAAACGACTGATGATTTGTAAAAGCTTAATCGTATACTACATAATCGTGCCCATTAAACTAAATAGGGATAATTGCCTGATATCGATAACTTCTATGTATTATTTTAAGCTTCTAACTCGCCATCGGCGATCATGTACTTCATCATATTAGGTATTAATAAATTGTTTTATAGAAAACTTAAACTAACTTAACCTAACCTTAACAAATATTATCTAAGTGATATTAATATTATTTTCGTTTTAATTACAAGATAATCATCATGGGTGATATGATATGATATATTCTAAACAATAGTAAAGACTTAAACTATACAGATGAGAGGAAAACAAATACCAGTAATAAGTACAAGTAATAAATAACTTAATAAACCCTGAAACTAAATATATATATTACGATGTTCTTTGTCTTTTATATTATATACTTATTGTAGTATATACTTATAACATATTTAATGACGTAACAATAATGGATGCCCCTCGTGTACGAGGATGGCTGGCACTAGGGCCACCCAAGGTCTATAGAAAAGAGATTTATTTGCTTTTGACGTTATTTACGGAATCTCTAACGTTAAATTTATGGTAAATGTTATGAAAAATAGATAAAATTCATATTCAATATTTATCATACTACTTTTACAATGGACTGCAGTTTCTGTCAGCCTCTGGCAGCTGTTCAATGCCCACCGAGCATATCTGACCATTAGCAGTATTAATGTTGTCTTTTCTCTTGAAGAGGTTAACCCACTGTATCTTAGTTCTTCATCTTTAGGACGTGTATGGAAGTGTATATTCCCCTCTTGTTTGAACCAAGAATTACACCCAAACACAACACAGTTAGCGGGCATTATGTGACTGAGGACACCAGTCTTCACAGTTGTGGCTGCAGCCAACTGAGAGGTAGTGTCTCGACCTCTCAACCCAGTGACGTCTTGCGCAACCTGGGTCATATTTTGGGTCAAATGTGGGATGACCTCCTCTTTTATAGTCTTTGGGCTAAGTTACCTTAGGTTAGGTGAGTACCGATGCTACTTTCGTACACTTTGTATTAGGTTTATATATTGATATATTCTACGTACTAATCTTTTCGAATTATAAAAAAAAATCAGATATACATTTAAATTATTACAATGTTTTAAATAGGTCTGGGAATTCAAGTTGAGGTTGAGGTTATGATGTTATTACTGCTCTTCAACAACTTAGGTCTTTAATAGTCTAGCAAAGTTAATAATACCACTAGTCCATCAAGAGTTACAATTTATAAGAGATAGAACTCCCTGTGTAGGACTAAGACTGTATAAACAAAAACAAAATTCTCATGTTTGTACTTTTTAATGACTATGAGTTCAATAGCGTCGTTACCACAGTGAATATTTTCAGTAAACAACGACCCTCAGTCTGTGACATAATATTTACCATCGTTCCATCGACTAAGATACGAAATAGAGGATAAAAATGGTAATGATTAAGGAAATAGAGACGATAGATAAGAGACATTAGACTGACAGGTGATGGTAGACGTTGCCGGGCCAAGGCGTAGCTGCAATTTAGAATTTGACGTTATATCCAAGGTAGCGGTGAAAACTGATGGAGAATTTGTTGTTGGAAAGAAGAAGAAGGAGAGGAGCAATGATGGGGATGGTGATTAAAGTGTTGGAGAGGAGGAGGAGGAAAATGGTGAGGACAGCATTAGTTGAGTGTTGGGAGGGAACGCGTGAGGAGGAGGATGGAAAAAGTATTAGCCAGGAAAGTAGTAGAGATCCTGATGAAGGTAAAATGTTGACGACGAAAAACGTAGGAAGTTTTAACAGGAGTGTGGAGAAGAGTTGAACCTTTAAAGGTTATACCTAAAGAGCGCTTGGCGAAGAATTTCTTGTCTCGAATCAAATTGAAGCTGTTTTTTTCGTTTGTTCGCTTATGTAATTATTGTTACTTTGTTTTGCAATTTATATTTGTATTCTTAAACACTTTGAATAGTTTTAAAACTTGTACAGATAAATGAAACGAGTAAACA
>NW_024726460.1:0-13993 GCF_018991925.1 Homarus americanus
CTATATTTCACACAAAGCCTGTTCAACGACCTTATGGCTCCATGAACCTCTAATGGGGACCACCCGTGCCGCTTAGGTGATCAGAGCAACGTTTTACCAAATGCGGCTTCGAAACACGAGCATCCATATATATTTCATTAGACCAATAAAGCACGCGGACTTCTTCATATAATCAACACCTCACCCCACCAGGATTCGAACCCACGATCTTCTAATTGTGACCGGGGATCGCTACTTCTGGGCCACCACGACACTAAAAGCATTCCTAGACTCAGCTATATTTCACACAAAGCCTGTTCAACGAGCTCATGGCGCTGTGAACCTCTAATGAGGACCACCCGTGCGCTTAGGTGATCAGAGCAACGTTTTACCAAATACGGCTTCGAAACACGAGGATCCATATATATTTCATTAGCCCAATAAAGCACGCAGACTTCTACATATAATCAACACCTCACCCCACCAGGATTTGAACCCACGATCTTATAATTGTGACCGGGGAATGCTACCTCTGGGCCACCAGGACACTAAAAGCATTCCTAGACTCTGCTATATTTCACACAAAGCTTGTTCAACGAGCTTATGGCGCCGTGAACCTCTAATGAGGACCACCCGTGCCGCTTAGGTGATCAGAGCAACGAAATACCAAATGCGGCTTCGAAACACGAGGATCCATATATATTTCATTAGCCCAATAAAGTACGCGGACTCCTACATATAATCAACACCTCACCCCACCAAGGTTCGAACCCACGATCTTATAATTGTGACCGGGGGACGCTACCTATGGGCCACCAGGAACATTAAAAGCAGTCCTAGTCTCTGCTATATTTCACACAAAGCCTGTTCAACGAGCTTAAGGCACCGTAAACCTCTAATGAGGACCACCCGTGCCGCTTAGGTGATCAGAGCAACGTTTTACCAAATGCGGCTTCGAAAAACGAGGATCCATATATATTTCATTAGCCCAATATAGCACGCGGACTTCTTAATATAATCAACACCTCACCCCACCAGGATTCGAACCCACGATCTTCTAATTGTGACCGGGGATCGCTACCTCTGTGCCACCAGGACGCTAAAAGCATTCCTAGACTCTGCTATATTTCACACAAAGCCTGTTCAACGAGCTTATGGCGCCGTGAACCTCTAATGAGGACCACCCGTGCCGCTTAGGTGATCAGAGCAACGTTTTACCAAATGCGGCTTCGAAACATGAGGATCCATATATATTTCATTTGCCCAATAAAGCACGCGGACTTCTTCATATATTCAACACCTCACCCCACTAGGATTCGAACCCACGATCTTCTAATTGTGGCCGGGATATGCTACCTCTGGGCCACCAGGACAATAAAAGCAGTCAAAGTCTCTACAATATTTCACACAAAGCCTGTTCAACGACCTTATGGCTCCATGAACTTCTAATGGGGACCACCCGTGCCGCTTAGGTGATCAGAGCAACGTTTTACCAAATGCGGCTTCGAAACACGAGGATCCATATATATTTCATTAGCCCAATAAAGCACGCGGACTTCTTCATATAATCAACACCTCACCCCACCAGGATTCGAACCCACGATCTTCTAATTGTGACCGTGGAACGCTACCTCTGGGCCACCAGGACAATAAAAGCAGTCCTAGACTCTGCTATATTTCTCACAAAGCCTGTTCAATGAGCTTATGGCGCCGTGAACCTCTAATGGGGACCACCCGTGCCGCTTAGGTGATCAGACCAACGTTTTACCAAATGCGGCTTCGAAACAAGAAGGATCAATATATATTTCATTAGCCCAATAAAGCACGCGGACTTCTACATATAATCAGCACCTCTTACCAGGATTTGAACCCGATCTTATAATTGTGACCGTGAATGCTACCTCTGGGCCACTAGGACAATAAAGCAGTCAAAGTCTCTACTATGTTTCACACAAAGCCTGTTCAGCGAGCTTATGTGGCTGTGAACCACTATAGGGGACCACCCGTGCGCTTAGGTGATCAGAGCAACGTTTTGCAAATGCGGCTTCGAAACCACGAGGATCCATATATATTTCGTGGCCCAATAAAGCATGCGGACTTCTACATATAATCAACACCTCACCCCACCAGGTTGAAACCACGATCTTGTCTTAATTGTGACCGGGGACGCTACCTCTGGCCCACCAGGACAATAAAAGCAGTCCTAGACTCTGCTATTTTTCACACAAAGCCTGTTCAACGAGCTTATGGCTCCGTGAACCTCTAATGGGGACCACCCATGCCGCTTAGGTGATCATAGCAACGTTTTACCAAATGCGGCTTCGAAACACGAGGATCCATATATATTTCATTAGCCCAATAAAGCACGCGGACTTCTTCATATAATCAACACCTCACCCCACCGGGATTTGAACCCATGGTCTTATAATTGTGACGGGGATCGCTACCTCTGTGCCACCAGGACACTAAAAGCATTCATAGACTCTGCTATATTTCACACAAAGCCTGTTCAACGAGCTTATGGCGCCGTGAACCTCTAATGAGGACCACCCGTGCCGCTTAGGTGATCAGAGCAACGTTTTACCAAATGCGGCTTCGAAACACGAGGATCCATATATATTTCATTAGCCCAATAACGCATGCGGACTTCTTCATATATTCAACACCTCACCCCACTAGGATTCGAACCCACGATCTTCTAATTGTGGCCGGGGTATGCTACCTCTGGGCCACCAGGACAATAAAAGCAGCCAAAGTCTCTACTATATTTCACACAAAGCCTGTTCAACGAGCTTATGGCGCTGTGAACCACTATAGGGGACCACCCGTGCCGCTTAGGTGATCATTGCAACGTTTTACCAAATGCGGCTTCGAAACACGAGGATCCATATATATTTCATTAGCCCAATAAAGCATGCGGAATTCTACATATAATCAACACCTCACCCCACCAGGATTTGAAACCACGATCTTCTAATTGTGACCGGGGATCGCTACCTCTGCGCCACCAGGACACTAAAAGCATTCCTAGACTCTGCTATATTTCACACAAAGCCTGTTCAACGAGCTTATGGCGCCGTGAACCTTTAATGAGGACCACCCATGCCGCTTAGGTAATCAGAGCAACGTTTTACCAAATGCGGCTTCGAAACACGAGGATCCATATATATTTCATTAGGCCAATAAAGCACGCGGACTTGTACATATAATCAACACCTCATCCCACCAGGATTTGAACCCACGATCTTATAATTGTGACCGGGGAATGCTACCTCTGGGCCACCAGGACAATAAAAGCAGTCCTAGACTCTTCTATATTTCACACAAAGCCTGTTGAACGAGCTTATGGCGCCGTGAACCTCTAATGGGGACCACCCGTGCCGCTTAGGTGATCAGAGCAACATTTTACCAAATGCGGCTTCGCAACACGAGGATCCATATATATTTCATTAGCCCAATAAAGCACGCGGACTTTTACATATAATCAACACCTCACCCCACCAGGATTCAAACCCACGATCTTATAATTGTGACCGGGGTATGTTACCTCTGGGCCACCAAGACAATAAAAGCAGTCCAAGTCTCTACTATATTTCACACAAAGCCTCTTCAACGAGCTTATGGCGCTGTGAACCACTATAGGGGACCGCCCGTGCCGCTTAGGTGATCAGAGCAACGTTTTACCAAATGCGGCTTCGAAACACGAGGATCCATATATATTTCATTAGCCCAATAAAGCACGCGGACTTCTTCATATAATCAACACCTCACCCCACCAGGATTTGAACCCACGATCTTATGATTGTGACCGGGGAATGCTACCTCTGGGCCACCAGGATAATAAAAGCAGTCCTAGACTCTGCTATATTTCACACAAAGCCTGTTAAGCGAGCTTATGGCGCCGTGAACCTCTAATGGGGACCACCCGTGCCGCTTAGGTGATCAGAGCAACGTTTTACCAAATGCTGCTTCCAAACACGAGGATCCATATATATTTCATTAGCCCAATAAAGCACACGGACTTTTACACATAATCAACACCTCACCCCACCAGGATTTGAACTCACGATCTTCTAATTGTGACAGGCGGAACGCTACCTCTGGGCCACCAAGACAATAAAAGCAGTCCTAGACTCTGCTATATTTCACACAAAGCCTGTTCAACGAGATTATGGCGCCGTGAACCTCTAATGGGACCACCCGTGCTGCTTAGGTGATGAGAGCAATGTTTTACCAAATGCGGCTTCGAAACACGAGGATCCATATATATTTCATTATCCCAATAAAGCATGCGGACTTCTACATATAATCAACACCTCACCCCACCAGGATTTCAACCCATGATCTTATAACTGTAACCGGGGAACGGTGCCTCTGAACCACCAGGAAACTAAAAGCAGTCCTAGATTGTTATATTTCACACAAAGCCTGTTGAATGAGCTTATGGCGCCGTGAACCTCTAATGGGGACAACCCTTGCCCCTTAGGTGATCAGAGCAACGTTTTTCCATATCCGGCTTGGAAACACGAGTAATCATATATATTTCATTAGCCCAATAAAGCACTCGGACTTCTACATATAATCAATACCTTACCCCACCAGGATTCAAACCCACGATCTTATAATTGTGGCCGGGGTATGCTACCTCTGGGACACCAGGACAATAAAAGCATTCCAAGTCTCTACTATATTTCACACAAAGCCTGTTCAACGACCTTATGGCTCCATGAACCTCTAATGGGGACCACCTGTGCAGCTTAGGTGATCAGAGCAACGTTTTACCAAATCCGGCTTCGAAACACGAGGATCCATATATATTTCATTAGCCCAATAAAGCACGCGGACTTCTACATATAATCAAAACCTCACCCCACCAGGATTTGAACCCACGATCTTATAATTGTGACCGGGGAACGCTACCTCTGGGCCACCAGGACAATGAAAGCAGTCCTACACTCTGCAATATTTCACACAAATCCTGTTCAACGAGCTTATGGCGCCGTGAACCTCTAATGGGGACCTCCCGTGCTGCTTAGGTGATCAGAGCAACGTTTTTCCAAATGCGGCTTCGAAACACGAGGATCCAAATATATTTCATTAGCCCCATAAAGCACTCGGACTTCTACATATAATCAACACCTCACCCCACCAGGATTCAAACCCACGATCTTTTAATTGTGACCGGGGTATGCTACCTCTGGGCCACCAGGACAATAAAAGCAGTCCTAGACTCTACTATATTTCACACAAAGCCTGTTCAACGACCTTATGGTGCCATGAACCTTTAATGGGGACCACCCTTGCCCCTTAGGTGATCAGAGCAACGTTTTACCATATCCGGCTTGGAAACGCGAGTATCCATATATATTTCATTAGCCCAATAAAGCACTCGGACTTCTACATATAATCAATACCTCACCCCACCAGGATTCAAACCCACGATCTTATAATTGTGGCCGGGGTATGCTACCTCTGGGCCACCAGGACAAAAAAAGCAGTCCAAGTCTCTATTATATTTCACACAAAGCCTGTTCAACGACCTTATGGGTCCATGAACCTCTAATGGGGACCACCTGTGCCGCTTAGGTGATCAGAGCAACGTTTTACCAAATCCGGCTTCGAAACACGAGGATCCATATATATTTCATTAGCCCAATAAAGAACACAGACTTCTACATATAATCAACATCTCACCCCACCAGGATTTGAACCCACGATCTTATAATTGTTACCGGTGAATGCTACCTCTGGGCCACTAGGACAATAAAAGCAGTCCTAGACTCTGCTATATTTCACACAAAGCCTGTTCAACGAGCATATGGCGCTGTGAACCACTATAGGGGACCACCCGTGCCGCTTAGGTGATCAGAGCAACGTTTTACCAAATGCGGCTTCGAAACACCAGGATCCATATATAGATTTCATTAGCCCAATAAAGCACGCGGAGTTCTACATATAATCAACACCTCATCCCACCAGGATTTGAACCCACGATCTTATAATTGTGACCGAGGGATGCTACCTCTGGGCCACCAGGAACAATAAAAGCAGTCCTAGACTCTGCTATTTTTCACACAAAGCCTGTTCAACGAGCTTAAGGCGCCGTAAACCTCTAATGAGGACCACCCGTGCCGCTTAGGTGATCAGAGCAACGTTTTACCAAATCCGGCTTCGAAACACGAGGATCCATATTTATTTCATTGGTAGCCCAATAAAAGCCGCCAGACTTTTTTATATAAACAAAACCTCTTACCCCACCGAGTTTGAACCACGATCTTATAATTTGCAGCCGAGATGCTACCTCTGGGCCACTAGGACCAATAAAAAGCAGTCCTAGACTTTCCTATATTTCACTACAAAGCCTGTTCACTTGAGGCTTATGGCGCTGTGAACCACTATAGGGGACCACCGTGCGCTTAGGTGATCAGAGCAACGTTTTACCAAATGCGGCTTCGAAACACGAGGATCCATATATATTTCATTAGCCCAATAAAGCACGCAGACTTCTACATATAATCAACACCTCACACCACCAGGATTTGAAACCACGATCTCATAATTGTGACCGGGGGACGCTACCTCTGGGCCACCAGGAACAATAAAAGCAGTCCTAAACTCTGCTATATTTCACACAAAGCCTGTTCAACGAGCTTAAGGCACCGTATACCTCTAATGAGGACCACCCGTGCCGCTTAGGTGATCAGAGCAACGTTTTACCAAATGCGGCTTCGAAACACGAGGATCCATATATATTTCATTAGCCCAATATAGCACGCGGATATCTTCATATAATCAACACCTCACCCCACCAGGATTCGAACCCACGATCTTCTAATTGTGACCGGGGATCGCTACCTCTGTGCCACCAGGACACTAAAAGCATTCATAGACTCTGCTATATTTCACACAAAGCCTGTTCAACGAGCTTATGGCGCCGTGAACCTCTAATGAGGACCACCCGTGCCGCTTAGGTGATCAGAGCAACGTTTTACCAAATACGGCTTCGAAACACGAGGATCAATATATATTTCATTAGCCCAATAAAGCACGCAGACTTCTACATATAATCAACACCTCACCGCCAGGGTTAAACCCACGATCTTATAATTGTGACCGGGGTATGCTACCTCTGGGCCACCAGGACAATAAAATCAGTCCTAGACTCTACTATATTTCACACAAAGCCTGTTCAATGACCTTATGGCGCCATGAACCTCTAATGGGGACCACCCTTGCCCCTTAGGTGATCAGAGCAACGTTTTACCATATCCGGCTTGGAAACACGAGTATCCATATATATTTCATTAGCCCAATAAAGCACGCAGACTTCTACATATAATCAACATCTCACCCCACCAGGATTTGAACCCACGATCTTATAATTGTTACCGGTGAATGCTACCTCTGGGCCACTAGGACAATAAAAGCAGTCCTAGACTCTGCTATATTTCACACAAAGTCTGTTCAACGAGCATATGGCGCTGTGAACCACTATAGGGGACCACCCGTGCCGCTTAGGTGATCAGAGCAACGTTTTACCAAATGCGGCTTCGAAACACAAGGATCCATATATATATTTAATTAGCCCAATAAAGCACGCGGAGTTCTACATATAATCAACACCTCATCCCACCAGGATTTGAACCCACGATCTTATAAGTGTGACCGGGGGATGCTACCTCTGGGCCACCAGGAACAATAAAAGCAGTCCTAGACTCTACTATATTTCACACAAAGCCTGTTCAACGAGCTTAAGGCGCCGTAAACCTCTAATGAGGACCACCTGTGCCGCTTAGGTGATCAGAGTAACGTTTTACCAAATCCGGCTTCGAAACACGAGGATCCATATTTATTTCATTAGCCCAATAAAGCACGCAGACTTTTACATATAATCAAAACCTCACCCCACCAGGATTTGAACCCACGATCTTATAATTGTGACCGGGGAATGCTACCTCTGGGCCACTAGGACAATAAAAGCAGTCCTAGACTTTCCTATATTTCACACAAAGCCTGTTCAACGAGCTTATGGCGCTGTGAACCACTATAGGGGACCACCCGTGCCGCTTAGGTGATCAGAGCAACGTTTTACCAAATGCGGCTTCGAAACACGAGGATCCATATATATTTCATTAGCCAATAAACGCGCCAGACTTCTACATATAATCAACCTCACCCACCAGGATTTGACCACGATCTCATAATTGTGACGGGGCGCTACCTCTGGGCCACAAGAACAATAAAGCAGTCCCTGGAGCTCTGCTATGGCTACACAAAAGCCTGTTCAGCGAGGCTTAAGGCACCGTATACACTCGAAGGACACTACGTGCCGCTTAGGTGATCAGGCAACGTTTTACCAAATCTTGACGAAACACGGGGATCCATATATATTTCATTAGCCCAATATAGCAGCGGATATCTTCATATAATCAACACCTCACCCCACCAGGATTCGAACCCGATCTTCTAATTGTGACCGGGGATCGCTACCTCTGTGCCACCAGGACACTAAAAGCATTCTAGACTCTGCTATATTTCACACAAATCCTGTTCAACGCGCTTATGGCGCCGTGAACCTCTAATGGGGACCACCCGTGCTGCTTAGGTGATCAGAGCAACGTTTTTCCAAATGCGGCTTCGAAACACGAGGATCCAAATATATTTCATTAGCCCAATAAAGCACTCGGACTTCTACATATAATCAACACCTCACCCCACCAGGATTCAAACCCACAATCTTATAATTGTGACCGGGGTATGCTACCTCTGGGCCACCAGGACAATAAAAGCAGTCCTAGACTCTACTATATTTCACACAAAGCCTGTTCAATGACCTTATGGCGCCATGAACCTCTAATGGGGACCACCCTTGCCCCTTAGGTGATCAGAGCAACGTTTTACCATATCCGGCTTGGAAACACGAGTATCCATATATATTTCATTAGCCCAATAAAGCACGCAGACTTCTACATATAATCAACATCTCACCCCACCAGGATTTGAACCCACGATCTTATAATTGTTACCGGTTAATGCTACCTCTAGGCCACTAGGACAATAAAAGCAGTCCTAGACTCTGCTATATTTCACACAAAGCCTGTTCAACGAGCATATGGCGCTGTGAACCACTATAGGGGACCACCCGTGCCGCTTAGGTGATCAGAGCAACGTTTTACCAAATGCGGCTTCGAAACACAAGGATCCATATATATATTTCATTAGCCCAATAAAGCATGCGGAGTTCTACATATAATCAACACCTCATCCCACCAGGATTTGAACCCACGATCTTATAATTGTGACCGGGGGATGCTACCTCTGGGCCACCAGGAACAATAAAAGCAGTCCTAGACTCTGCTATATTTCACACAAAGCCTGTTCAACGAGCTTAAGGCGCCGTAAACCTCTAATGAGGACCACCTGTGCCGCTTGGGAGATCAGAGCAACGTTTTACCAAATCCGGCTTCGAAACACGAGGATCCATATTTATTTCATTAGCCCAATAAAGCACGCAGACTTTTACATATAATCAAAACCTCACCCCACCAGGATTTGAAACCACGATCTTTTAATTGTGACCGGGGAATGCTACCTCTGGGCCACTAGGACAATAAAAGCAGTCCTAGACTCTGCTATATTTCATACAAAGACTGTTCAACGAGCTTATGGCGCTGTGAACCACTATAGGGGACCACCCGTGCCGCTTAGGTGATCAGAGCAACGTTTTACCAAATGCGGCTTCGAAACACGAGGATCCATATATATTTCATTAGCCCAATAAAGCACTCGAACTTCTTCATATAATCAACACCTCACCCCACCAGGATTCGACCCCACGATCTTCTAATTGTGACCGGGGATCGCTACTTCTGGGCCACCAGGACACTAAAAGCATTCCTAGACTCAGCTATATTTCACACAAAGCCTGTTCAACGAGCTTATGGCGCTTTGAACCTCTAATGAGGACCACCCGTGCCGCTTAGGTGATCAGAGCAACGTTTTACCAAATACGGCTTCGAAACACGAGGATCCATATATATTTCATTAGCCCAATAAAGCACGCAGACTTCTACATATAATCAACACCTCACCCCACCAGGATTTGAACCCACGATCTTATAATTGTGACAGGGAAATGCTACCTCTGGGCCACTAGGACAATAAAAGCAGTCAAAGTCTCTACTATATTTCACACAAAGCCTGTTCAACGACCATATGGCTCCATGAACCTCTAATGGGGACCACCCGTGCCGCTTAGGTGATCAGAGCAACGTTTTACCAAATGCGGCTTCGAACCACGAGGATCCATATATATTTCATTAGCCCAATAAAGCATGCGGACTTCTACATATAATCAACACCTCACCCCACCAGGATTTGAAACCACGATCTTATAATTGTGACCGGGGGACGCTACCTCTGGGCCACCAGGAACAATAAAAGCAGTCCTAGACTCTGCTATATTTCACACAAAGCCTGTTCAACGAGCTTAAGGCGCCGTAAACCTCTAATGAGGACCACCCGTGCCGCTTAGGTGATCAGAGCAACGTTTTACCAAATGCGGCTTCGAAACACGAGGATCCATATATATTTCATTAGCCCAATATAGCACGCGGACTTCGTCATATAGTCAACACCTCACCCCACCAGGATTCGAACCCACGATCTTCTAATTGTGACCGGGGAATGCTACCTCTGGGCCACCAGGACAATAAAAGCAGTCCTAGACTCTTCTATATTTCACATAAAGCCTGTTGAACGAGCTTATGGCGCCGTGAACCTCTAATGGGGACCACCCTTGCCGCTTAGGTGATCAGAGCAACGTTTTACCAAATGCGGCTTCGCAACACGAGGATCCATATATATTTCATTAGCCCAATAAAGCACGCGGACTTCTTCATATAATCAACACCTCACCCCACCAGGATTTGAACCCACGATCTTATGATTGTGACCGGGGAATGCTACCTCTGGGCCACCAGGATAATAAAAGCAGTCCTAGACTCTGCTATATTTCACACAAAGCCTGTTAAACGAGCTTATGGCGCCGTGAACCTCTAATGGGGACCACCCGTGCCACTTAGGTGATCAGAGCAACGTTTTACCAAATGCGGCTTCGAACCACGAGGATCCATATATATTTCATTAGCCCAATAAAGCACACGGACTTTTACACATAATCAACACCTCACCCCACCAGGATTTGAACTCACGATCTTCTAATTGTGACAGGCGGAACGCTACCTCTGGGCCACCAGGACAATAAAAGCAGTCCTAGACTCTGCTATATTTCACACAAAGCCTGTTCAACGAGATTATGGCGCCGTAAACCTCTAATGGGGACCACCCGTGCTGCTTAGGTGATGAGAGTAATGTTTTACCAAATGCGGCTTCGAAACACAAGGATCCATATATATTTCATTATCCCAATAAAGCACGCGGACTTCTACATATAATCAACACCTCACCCCACCAGGATTTCAACCCATGATCTTATAACTGTAACCGGGGAACGGTGCCTCTGAACCACCAGGAAACTAAAAGCAGTCCTAGATTGTTATATTTCACACAAAGCCTGTTGAATGAGCTTATGGCGCCGTGAACCTCTAATGGGGACCACCCTTGCACCTTAGGTGATGAGAGCAACGTTTTACCATATCCAGCTTGGAAACACCAGTATCCATATATATTTCATTAGCCCAATAAAGCACTCGGACTTCTACATATAATCAATACCTCACCCCACCAGGATTCAAACCCACGATCTTATAATTGTGGCCGGGGTATGCTACCTCTGGGCCACTAGGACAATAAAAGCAGTCCAAGTCTCTACTATATTTCACACAAATCCTGTTCAACGAGCTTATGGCGCCGTGAACCTCTAATGGGGACCTCCCGTGCTGCTTAGATGATCAGAGCAACGTTTTTCCAAATGCGGCTTCGAAACACGAGGATCCAAATATATTTCATTAGCCCAATAAAGCACTCGGACTTCTACATAAAATCAACACCTCACCCCACCAGGATTCAAACCCACGATCTTATAATTGTGACCGGGGTATGCTACCTCTGGGCCACCAGGACAATAAAAGCAGTCCTAGACTCTACTATATTTCACACAAAGCCTGTTCAATGACCTTATGGCGCCATGAACCTCTAAAGGGGACCACCCTTGCCCCTTAGGTGATCAGAGCAACGTTTTACCATATCCGGCTTGGAAACACGAGTATCCATATATATTTCATTAGCCCAATAAAGCACGCAGACTTCTACATATAATCAACATCTCACCCCACCAGGATTTGAACCCACGATCTTATAATTGTTACCGGTGAATGCTACCTCTGGGCCCCTAGGACAATAAAAGCAGTCCTAGACTCTGCAATATTTCACACAAAGCCTGTTCAACGAGCATATGGCGCTGTGAACCACTATAGGGGACCACCCGTGCCGCTTAGGTGATCAGAGCAACGTTTTACCAAATGCGGCTTCGAAACACAAGGATCCATATATATATTTCACTAGCCCAATAAAGCACGCGGAGTTCTACATATAATCAACACCTCATCCCACCAGGATTTGAACCCACGATCTTATAATTGTGACAGGGGGATGCTACCTCAGGGCCACCAGGAACAATAAAAGCAGTCCTAGACTCTGCTATATTTCACACAAAGCCGGTTCAACGAGCTTAAGGCGCCGTAAACCTCTAATGAGGACCACCTGTGCCGCTTGGGTGATCAGAGCAACGTTTTACCAAATCCGGCTTCGAAACACGAGGATCCATATTTATTTCATTAGCCCAATAAAGCACGCAGACTTTTACATATAATCAAAACCTCACACCACCAGGATTTGAAACCACGATCTTATAATTGTGACCGGGGAATGCTACCTCTGGGCCACTAGGACAATAAAAGCAGTCCTAGACTCTGCTATATTTCACACAAAGACTGTTCAACGAGCTTATGGCGCTGTGAACCACTATAGGGGACCACCCGTGCCGCTTAGGTGATCAGAGCAACGTTTTACCAAATGCGGCTTCGAAACACGAGGATCCATATATATTTCATTAGCCCAATAAAGCACTCGAACTTCTTCATATAATCAACACCTCACCCCACCAGGATTCGAACCCACGATCTTCTAATTGTGACCGGGGATCGCTACTTCTGGGCCACCAGGACACTAATAGTATTCCTAGACTCAGCTATATTTCACACAAATCGTGTTCAACGAGCTTATGGCGCTGTGAACCTCTAATGGGGACCACCTGTGCCGCTTAGGTGATCAGAGCAACGTTTTACCAAATCCGGCTTCGAAACACGAGGATCCATATATATTTCATTAGCCCAATAAAGCACGCGGACTTCTTTATATAATCAACACCTCACCCCACCAGGATTCGAACCCACGATCTTCTAATTGTGACCGGGGATCGCTACCTCTGCGCCACCAGGACACTAAAAGCATTCCTAGACTCTGCTATATTTCACACAAAGCCTGTTCAACGAGCTTATGGCGCCGTGAACCTTTAATGAGGACCACCCGTGCCGCTTAGGTAATCAGAGCAACGTTTTACCAAATGCGGCTTCGAAACACGAGGATCCATATATATTTCATTAGCCCAATAAAGCACGCGGACTTGTACATATAATCAACACCTCATCCCACCAGGATTTGAACCCACGATCTTACAATTGTGACCGGGGAATGCTACCTCTGGGCCACCAGGACAATAAAAGCAGTCCTAGACTCTTCTATATTTCACACAAAGCCTGTTCAACGAGCTTATGGCGCCGTAAACCTCTAATGGGGACCACCCGTGCCGCTTAGGTGATCAGAGCAACGTTTTACCAAATGCGGCTTCGAAACACGAGGATCCATATATATTTCATTAGCCCAATAAAGCATGCGGACTTCTACATATAATCAACACCTCACCGCACCAGGATTTGAAACCACGATCTTATAATTGTGACCGGGGGACGCTACCTCTGGGCCACCAGGACAA
>NW_024726461.1:0-10324 GCF_018991925.1 Homarus americanus
AAGGAAGAAATTAAAAACGCAAGCTGGCTCAAGTGGTGCTCCGAACTGAACGAGCACACCACCCTTGGCAAGATGTGGGCCCAGATCCGAAGGGCATCTGGGAAGGCAACACCACCACCACCAACTCATCCCAACCCAGAAGAGGAAGCCGAGAGACTTGCAAAACTGTTCTCTGACCGAGCAGCAACGAAGAACCTCCCGAGACAGGCGGAGGAGACACAACCGCGTCTGCGACAGGTCAGACTCCAGATGATCGAAGAGGCCTGCAACAGTGAAGATGACACTGACAGACCATTCAACCAGCAAGAACTCCAGAAGTCGCTAAAACGAAGCAAGGATACAGCTCCAGGGGCCGACAGGATAACCTACTCCATGCTCTCTCATGCCGGTACAGCCGGACACGAGGCTCTGCTGCAAGCCATCAATGCTTCGTGGACAGCACAAAGACTCCCACCGGAATGGAAGAAGGCAGATATACAGCCCATTCCGAAGCCAAGAGAACCAGACAAGCCGAGGCCCATCTCCCTTCTCAGCTGCATAGCGAAGACCGGAGAAAGAATGGCTCTCAACCGACTCAAGTGGAAAGTAGGCAGCCCACACCCTCACATCTTTGCTTACACCGAGAACACCGGCACAGGCAACAACATCGCCGAGATACTCAGCACAGTGGACAACAAGCCAGCTCTGGTGGTCTTCCTCGACCTGGAGAAAGCCTTCGAACTAGCAAATCCTTTGGCCATTACAACTACGCTCGCTAAAAAAGGCGTCAAAGGAAGGTTGCTAGGGTGGATCCAGAACTACCTCACACAGAGAGAAGCACGAGTACGCTTTCAGGGAGCAACCTCAAGCTACAGGGTCCATGAAAACGGAACCCCACAAGGAGGCATCCTCAGTCCAATGCTGTTCAACGTCCTGATGGAAAATCTAGTCAAACTTCCTTTCAGACAAACAGCCAAGCTCCTATGCTATGCAGACGACTTACAGCTTATAGTAAGAGGATCAAACAGACTAGCCAACACGCAACACGCACTCCAACTTATAGAAGAGGAGTGCAACAGACTTGGACTCAAGATAAATCCAGCCAAGTCGAAAGCGATGGCCATCTGCACAGACACACCAGACAAGACGCTCTCCATACAAAACACGCCGGTAGTCTGGACCAACGCCCACCAGTGTCTTGGAATCTGGTTTGACCAGAAACTCACCTTCAAGCCGCAACTCGAGTATCTCAGGCACAGGACGAAGAGCAGCCACAATATAATGAGGTCGCTCACCAGCAAATCCGCAGGAGCAAACCTTCATGTGCTCAAAGCCTACTACACAGCCGCCATCAGATCGCTGGTAGATTACAGTGCTCCAGCACTCATTGGACTGAGAGAAGACCAAATAGCTAAGCTAGAAGTCATTCAAAACAATGCTCTCAGGACCATGCTCGGAGAACCATGTGGACCAGAATCTGCAATCTGCAAATGGAAACCGAGCTACCACCCCTGGCAGTACGAGTCAAGCAGGTGACAGCCGGTCTCCTCGCCAAAATCTGCAGAGCAGACAAGCCCACAGCTGCCAAGATTCGAATCAGTGCCTCCCTCCACCTCGACCACAGAGTGCGAGGGGCCACCTGGTCGCACGAGGCAAGCGAGGTCATCCGACACCTGCAAGCAGAAACACTCGTCAAGAACAACCAAGACACACGAGACAATGTTTACACTGTTCCTCCACCATGGAGCCCTCCACCAGCCACACTCAAATTCACCGACCTCGGCGACAGTAAAGCCAACCTCCAGAAGGAGGACCTCAAAAAAATATCTCTCCAAGCCATAGCCACCGAGACACCGGCTGATGCAGCATCATACTTCACAGACGGCTCGGTGGACCCAAAACATCACAGATCCGGAGCGGCCTTCTACACCCAAGGTCAGACCCTCAAATGGAGACTTTCCAACGACTGCTCCACCCTACAAACAGAACTGGTAGCAATCTCAAAGGCCCTACAACACGCTGCAACACAACACAACAAGTCCGTCATAATTCACACGGACTCGAAATCAGCCATGCAGGCGCTGCAACACAGTCAACCAAGAGACAACGTCCACATCATCACCTCGATCCTCGCACAGCTACAGGAATTCCAAAGCCAAAACCGACCAGTCGTCTTACACTGGATTCCCAGTCATGTAGGGATCGGAGGAAACGACGTGGCAGACGAAGCAGCCAAGGCAGCCACACGTTCTAGTAGCGTACACATCCAAGTTCCAGCAAGTGTGCAACAGATCAAGAATCACCTCAGAAAGACTACCAAGCTCCACATCAAAAAGAGCTTCCTTCACGCACTCAACGCTGGTTCCCAATCAGCCAAATGGTACCTGGCGGCCACAAAAGGGGAACCACCTTTCGCAGACAAGAAAACTCCAAGACAAACCCAAGTCAACCTTCACCGACTACGACTAGGGTACAAGTGCTCCTGGCAGATGATAGGAAATGACGTCACGGAATGCACCTACTGTCAGGAGCCAGCAGCCAACCCACTTGAACACTATCTCCTCGATTGCGAGGTCACGCAAAGCCTCCGAGACAGAACTCAAATCTCCCAAGAAACACACACAACACCAGCGGCCACTCTAACCCGAAAGGCCCACACAGACCACATTCACCACCTACTCCGGGTCATCACACGATACCCACCACCCAGATAGCTTAGAAAGTATCCTCTCCCAGCAAGTGCGGACCCCAGTTCGGGGGGCACGCCACTCCGAAACTGACCACGTCCAAGAGTGGGGGTTGGTGGTAAGCGTCCACTGATCGGGGTCCGCTCACACTTGCAACCTGCAGTATCCTTCCAATCTGCAGGTGGGACCACCTCCAATCCCAATCCGGTCTGGCTGCTCCTGGAGCTCCAGCCGGAACCACCAAACGGGCCGCCTATAGGCAAAGGCCCGTGTCGGACTACGGTCCGACAATCTATACAACAACAACAACAACCGGGCCGCCACTTATCACATCGCTCCTGAACGAAGAAGACCTCTCAACAAGACCTCCTGCTGGACCCGGAACTTTGAAGACCGCCCTCTCCCTTGTGCCATTGTTGGCCATCTTCCCGGACCGGACCACCCACGACTGTCATCGCCCACAACAACTCACGAGCGTTCTTGGTTTATCGAGCATTAGCTTGCCCTCCCCACTGGTGGTGTGAGTGACCCACACTCCAGCTGGAGAGCAGTTATAGCGCGATATTCCCGGCGTGGTTTGAGCCCTTTTCCTTCTACTACTATTTTTCCTTTTTCGCTCTGGCCTAGGGACCTGCACCCTCAAAGTGTATTCGTCCTGCGGTCCCCCCTGTAACTGTTCACCTCCCTCCCAGGAGATTGTGAACACGAAAGGGGGTCGGAGCAAAACCCTCCCCAGCCGAGTCTTTCCAGGAAAACCGTGATCGTGCGGGTCCACCTGGAAAGAGGGTAGCCATCCTTATCCTTCCCAAATAGGCACACTTAGCTCACGTCTATAAGTGAGCAGTCACATACACTAGGAAGTAGGCTTCCCCAATCGGGGCTCCGTGAGAGAAGCTCAGGAACCACTCTACGACCACCAGCTAGTGGGGAGTGCTGTAATTCCTTTGCTATTTACTCAACCGGAATAGGCAGGATCTAAAAAAAAAAAAAAAAAAAAAAAAAAAAAAAAAAAAAAAAAAAAAAAAAAAAAAAAAAAAAAAAAAAAAAAAACAACCCGGTTATGGAGCGCGTACGCCCTCCTAACCGCGATCCCCGCCTGAACCGCCAACCTGACGACCCGAACCACGACAGGCTTCGCACAGAGAAAGCAGACCAGTTACGCGCCTTCAACGAAGCCCTGAAAAGTAGGAACTCTGCCACCACCTCCAACAACTCCACCACCACCACCACCTCCACCACCACCACCACTGCTACCGCTACTGAGGACAACTGGACGAAGGTAGAAAATAAGAAACGCCGACGTGCCTTTTCGGGAAACGAGTGCCGTCAAGCAGCCCCCAAGGCACCCATCACCACCACCAGCTCACCTCCAACGACACTGCCAAAATTCCGGATCACGAAAACGGACGCAAAAACAACATATGCCGCCGTCACAGAGATGGAAAAGCTAAATCCTCTGGCCAAGTTCTCAGTGCGGCCCAACCTAAAGGGGGAGATGATCGTTCACCCCAAAGACAAGAACTCCGCCACCACCCTCGACACTTACCTACAAAGCACCACCACCATTACTTCAACCAAGCTAGACCCCGCCCAGAAACTGATGAAGTCGGTAGTCCTCCGGTACCCAAAGGAACTACCTCTCGAACCCCTGGAGAACCACCCGAAGATCCTAAAAGCCGAGAGATGCTCTCCCCTGTCCGACAAGACGGCCACCACGAAACAAGTACTCATAACGCACTACGGCTCACCCCCCAGCACCATAGACCTCAAAACCTGGGGGATCTACGAAGTGAGGCCCTTCGTCCCAGAGCCCCTGCGGTGCTTCAGATGCCAGAAGTACGGGCACCATCAGACAAGGTGCACGTACAAGGAAATCTGCGCAGTCTGCGCACAGAAGCACGGCACACACTCCTGCCTCACCAAGCTGAAGAATGGGGAAAAAATTGCCCCCAAGTGTGCCAACTGCGGGGGCAAACACCACGCCTGGAATCCTGGATGCTCCGAGAGAACAAAGAGGGTCCAGGCAAACCGACTAGCAGCAAGACCGGCCCCCACCGCCTACACTCCAGCCCCACCAAGTACCTTCGTGTGGGGAACCCAAAGGCCCAAACAACAGAGACAACCTCCTCAGCCAGTCAACACCCAAAGTGCAGCCCAGTTTCCTGGCCTCACTACAGCCACACCTCAGCCACCCAAGCAGCAGACAACGACAACCACGAGCAAGACAAAAGAAGCACACACCAAGGCACCAGAAGGAATGATACACTTATCAGACCTAGCCAAGGTACTGACAACCTTCGCGGAGGGCCTAGCCGGACTACTGGGCCACAAGATCCAACCCACACAGCTCCAATTACTCATGGGGAGCGTCCTCGGGCAAGTCGCCACAGCTCCAGACACCTCAGTGGGGGAAGCCACGCCGGTCCGCACACGAGTAACAGCCGAGGTACACTCTACACCGAAGAAGGCCACCAGAGAACCCAAGATACCAACAGCTCCCAAGATACCCACAGCTCCCAGAAAGAAACTGGACGTTTCAACTCCCCTGAACCGAACCACGGCCCAGAAGGCAAAAACCACAGAACACGAAGACATGGACTTGATCCAGTTGGAATCGAGCTTGGACATCTCCATCGAGAAGCACCAGAAGTCCCCGATGAAACAGTGGTGGAAAACGTCAGCACCCTGAACATCCTTACATGGAATGCTCAGGGCATCAAAAATAAGAAACACCTCCTACAAGAAGCAGCAGCCAAGGACAAGCTTGACATCATACTCCTACAAGAAACACTTCTACAAGAACACCACTGTTTCAAATTCAGCGGTTACAAGACATACAGGAGGCATTTCACGCAGGCGTCAACAAGAGGATGTATGATCTTGGTCAAGTCAAGCATACCCTCCGCCGATGTCACGCAGCAATTTCCATGTGGGGAAAACATCGAGACACAGGCCGTCCAAGTAACCCTCCAAGAACGGGAATTAACTGTTCACAACATCTACAAGAACCCAAGGGGCTCACTGGAGGTTACTCAATTATTTGCTTCGGCCGCTGACCACGCCACACTCATAGGAGGGGATTTCAACGCACATCATCCCTTCCTAAGCTCAGCAAGCCCCACAAATGAAGACGGCCTACACCTATACACCACCTTTCAAGATACACCCGAGATCTGCCTCCTGAACACCGGAGAGCCCACCCACACTAGGGGAGGAAGGCTAGATCTAACCTTCGTCTCCAGTGCACTACAGCCTTCGGCCTCCTGGCAGATACACCCCACGCTGACCAGTGACCACTTCGCCACCCTAACAACGCTCAAGGTGAACAAACTCCCCACTCCACCCCCCCCGAGATGGAGATACAACACTCAAAAGGCAGACTGGGGACTCTTCAAGAAACACCTGGCTAAGTGGCGCAAAAAATCACAGCCGGCCGGCGCAGCACCCGCGGATGAGACAACCCTCCACCACCAATTGGTCGAGGCGTTTCACCTAGCGGCAGAAGAGGCTATCCCAAAAACAAAACCCACCTCAAGACAGTACAATGATTACTGGTACTACTGTCCCAGGGTGAAAGAACTCAACCACAGAGTGAACATGGCCCGAAGAAACTACAGGAGACATCCCACGGCAACAAACAGACATCTCCTGCAAGTCATAGTTAAGGATACCAGGGAAGAGAAGGAAGAAATTAAAAACGTAAGCTGACTCAAGTGGTGCTCCGAACTGAACGAGCACACCTCCCTTGGCAAGATGTGGGCCCAGATCCGAAGGGCATCTGGGAAGGCAACATCACCACCACCAACTCATCCCAACCCAGAAGAGGAAGCCGAGAGACTTGCAAAACTGTTCTCTGACCGAGCAGCAACGAAAACCTCCCGAGACAGGCGGAGGAGACACAACGGCGTCTGCGACAGGTCAGACTCCAGATGATCGAAGAGGCCTGCAACAGTGAAGATGACACTGACAGACCATTCAACCAGCAAGAACTCCAGAAGTCGCTAAAACGAAGCAAGGACACAGCTCCAGGGGCCGACAGGATAACCTACTCCATGCTATCTCATGCCGGTACAGCCGGACACGAGGCTCTGCTGCAAGCCATCAATGCTTCGTGGACAGCACAAAGACTCCCACCGGAATGGAAGAAGGCAGATATACAGCCCATTCCGAAACCCAGAGAACCAGACAAACCGAGGCCCATCTCCCTTCTCAGCTGCATAGCGAAGACGGGAGAAAGAATGGCTCTCAACCGACTCAAGTGGAAAGTAGGCAGCCCACACCCTCACATCTTTGCTTACACCGAGAACACCGGCACAGGCAACAACATCGCCGAGATACTCAGCACAGTGGACAACAAACCAGCTCTGGTGGTCTTCCTCGACCTGGAGAAAGCCTTCGAACTAGCAAATCCTTTGGCCATTACAACTACGCTCGCAAAAAAAGGCGTCAAAGGAAGGTTGCTGGGGTGGATCCAGAACTACCTCACACAGAGAGAAGCACGAGTACGCTTTCAGGGAGCAACCTCAAGCTACAGGGTCCATGAAAACGGAACCCCACAAGGAGGCATCCTCAGTCCAATGCTGTTCAACGTCCTGATGGAAAATCTAGTCAAACTTCCCTTCAGACAAACAGCCAAGCTCCTATGCTATGCAGACGACTTACAGCTTATAGTAAGAGGATCGAACAGACTAGCCAACACGCAACACGCACTCCAACTTATAGAAGAGGAGTGCAACAGACTTGGACTCCAGATAAATCCAGCCAAGTCGAAAGCGATGGCCATCTGCACAGACACACCAGACAAGATGCTCTCCATACAAAACACGCCGGTAGTCTGGACCAACGCCCACCAGTGTCTTGGAATCTGGTTTGACCAGAAACTCACCTTCAAGCCGCAACTCGAGTATCTCAGGCACAGGACGAAGAGCAGACACAATATAATGAGGTCGCTCACCAACAAATCCGCAGGAGCAAACCTTCATGTGCTCAAAGCCTACTACACAGCCGCCATCAGATCGCTGGTAGATTACAGTGCTCCAGCACTCATTGGACTGAGAGAAGACCAAATAGCTAAGCTAGAAGTCATCCAAAACAATGCTCTCAGGACCATGCTCGGAGCACCCATGTGGACCAGAATCTGCAATCTGCAAATGGAAACCGAGCTACCACCCCTGGCAGTACGAGTCAAGCAGGTGACAGCCGGTCTCCTCGCCAAAATCTGCAGAGCAGACAAGCCCACAGCTGCCAAGATTCGAATCAGTGCCTCCCTCCACCCCGACCACAGAGTGCGAGGGGCCACCTGGTCGCACGAGGCAAGCGAGGTCATCCGACACCTGCAAGCAGAAACACTCGTCAAGAACAACCAAGACACACGAGACAATGGTTACACTGTTCCTCCACCATGGAGCCCTCCACCAGCCACACTCAAATTCACCGACCTCGGCGATAGTAAAGCCAACCTCCAGAAGGAGGACCTTAAAAAAATAACCCTCCAAGCCATAGCCACCGAGACACCGGCTGATGCAGCATCATACTTCACAGACGGCTCGGTGGACCCAAAATATCACAGATCCGGAGCGGCCTTCTACACCCAAGGTCAGACCCTCCAATGGAGACTTTCCAACGACTGCTCCACCCTACAAACAGAACTGGTAGCAATCTCAAAGGCCCTACAACACGCTGCAACACAACACAACAAGTCCGTCATAATTCACACGGACTCGAAATCGGCCATGCAGGCGCTGCAACACAGTCAACCAAGAGACAACGTCCACATCATCACCTCGATCCTCGCACAGCTACAGGAATTCCAAAGCCAAAACCGACCAGTCGTCCTACACTGGATTCCCAGTCATGTAGGGATCGGAGGAAACGACGTGGCAGACGAAGCAGCCAAGGCAGCTACACGTTCTAGTAGCGTACACATCCAAGTTCCAGCAAGTGTGCAACAGATCAAGAATCACCTCAGAAAGACTACCAAGCTCCACATCAAAAAGAGCTTCCTTCATGCACTCAACGCTGGTTCCCCATCAGCCAAATGGTACCTGGCGGCCACAAAAGGGGAACCACCTTTCGCAGACAAGAAAACTCCAAGACAAACCCAAGTCAGCCTTCACCGACTACGACTAGGGTACAAGTGCTCCTGGCAGATGATCGGAAATGACGTCACGGAATGCACCTACTGTCAGGAGCCAGCAGCCAACCCACTCGAACACTATCTCCTCGATTGCGAGGTCACACAAAGCCTCCGAGACAGAACTCAAATCTCCCAAGAAACACACACAACACCAGCGGCCACTCTAACCCGAAAGGCCCACACAGACCACATTCACCACCTACTCCGGGTCATCACACGATACCCACCACCCAGATAGCTTAGAAAGCATCCTCTCCCAGCAAGTGCGGACCCCAGTTCGGGGGGCGCGCCACTCCGAGGCTGACCACGTCCAAGAGTGGGGGCCGGTGGTAAGCGTCCACTGATCGGGGGTCCGCTCACACTTGCAACCTGCAGTATCCCTCCAATCTGCAGGTGGGACCACCTCCAATCCCAATCCGGTCTGACTGCTCCTGGAGCTCCAGCCGGAACCACCAAACGGGCCGCCTATAGGCAAAGGCCCGTGTCGGACTACGGTCCGACAATCTATACAACAACAACAACCGGGCCGCCCGTATTGACTATTTCGTCGTCGAGATGGCCCGTACTAAACAGACTGCCCGCAAGTCCACTGGAGGCAAGGCTCCACGGAAGCAGCTTGCCACCAAGGCAGCTCGCAAGTCCGCCCAGCCACCGGTGGTGTCAAGAAGCCCCATCGTTACAGGCCCGGAACCGTCGCCCTTCGTGAGATCCGTCGTTACCAGAAGAGCACAGAGCTACTCATCAGGAAGCTGCCCTTCCAGCGCCTGGTGCGTGAGATCGCCCAGGATTTCAAGACTGACCTGCGCTTCCAGTCGTCTGCCGTCATGGCTCTGCAGGAAGCCTCTGAGGCTTACCTGGTGGGTCTTTTCGAGGACACCAACCTGTGTGCCGTTCACGCCAAGCGCGTTACCATCATGCCCAAGGACATCCAGCTGGCCCGGCGCATCCGCGGAGAGCGTGCTTAAGTCCTCTTCCTTGGGGAAAAACAAAAAGCACAACAAAACCTACCAGACATCTATAACTCGGCCCTTCTCAGGGCCAAAGAACTGTTCTGAAGATAATTTTCATGACAATCTAAATGGTTGGTGGTCGGAGAGCGTTAATTTCGGTTACCCAAATCGCCTAACGGTAAGTTGGTAACATTCGTGGAGGTACGATTGTATAGTAGGTCATCAATTCGGGAGGTGGGTGGGTGCAACAAACAAGAGCTAGTAACAAATAAATATATAAAGAAGAAGTAAGTAAATAAATAAATAAAATAAAAGAACATACAATAAAAAAAAAAAAAAAAATTGTTTACATGAAATAGGCGTGCTGCAAACAAGAAATGAAGCCAAAACACACTCCATGTATGTCACTTTGCAGTGGGTGTACAACTACTCCACGCAGAATTTATTTATTTATTTATTATGTTTCGATTTAGTCCGGTTTCTACGCCAATAGAGAATGCAGATTATTATAATTTTTTTTTATTTATTTCCCTCTCAATATATCACTGTCGGTAACTGTCTCTTTAACATGT